>NW_018396397.1:1106342-1118754 GCF_000003195.3 Sorghum bicolor
AGCACGGCTATGACAGATCTCCCAAATTCGATATCGGCATACCATGCCTTAACCAACCCAACAACTGTCCACCAAGCATCACATCACAGATATAATGCAGAGTAGAGTACCAGTAGTAAGATGCAAGCTTCTAACCTAACTGCGGGTAAGCCAGGGTAGTAGGTTGCGACAAGGTAACGGCTCACAAGCATTTCTACCATGCATCCTATCTCAGATTATTGCATAAAAGTAAAGCGCTAGCTTCTACATTCATGGCATGACTAATAGGATTCTACGAGGTTGGGTGGGACGTGGCACCTGGCAAGTCGTCCTCGAGCTCCTCAGTGTAGTCGGGGTCGTACTCCTCAGTCGTCGGCTCCTCCGGGTCTGTCAAACGAGACATATGGTCGCAATAAGCGACTCCTACAGATATCACAAAAATCCAATAGAAGAATCGAAAGAACCAAATGCACTCATAAATAAGCCTATGACGTAGAGTTTCTTTTTATAAGAATTTAGATACTTGGTTTGTGTTTTTCGGAATCCATTTGGGGTTTTAAAAGACTTATGCAAGCTATAAACTTGGAAAAAGAAAAGAAAAAGGGGCAGGGAGACAGATCCGCGGTTTGGGCCTCAAACCAGCCCAGGCGGCGGCCAGGGGGGGGTGGAAGGCCGCGGCGGCTTGGTGGCTCGGCCCAGAACGGCCTGGCGCGGCTGCTGGTCTGCTGCTGGGCTCGGCCCAACGGCCAGGGTGCGGGGTGGAAGCCCGGGGCCCTGCCGGCTGCGGCTCACGGCGGGCTGGCGAACCTGGTCCACTCCCCTCTCCCTTCTCTTCAGTCCACGGCACACCGGGCGCACCCAGGTAGCTCTCCTCCTCTCCTCTCCCCTGGTCTTCCTATCCAACGGCGCCCAGAACCGCCCAATGTCCCCACAGCGCTCCAGCGGTGCTCCAGTGCTCTTCCCCTTGCTCCTCTACTTTAAACAGTGCATGGTGCGTTCTCGGACGTGGCGAAGGTGCTCGGAGCGGTTCGGGGCTCACTGCTGGTGCGTGTCGGCCGGACGTCGCGCGTGTCGGGGCGTTCGTGCCCGTGGCGCCCGCGACCGCAGGGGCGCTCACTCGGGTGCGCACGACGCGCCGGACTGCGCGCGTGGGTGGCGTGGCGCTTTGGCGGGTGCGAAGGGTGCTCAAGGTGGCGCCTTGGGCACTTCCCAGGCGGGCTCGTGCCGTGACCTCGGTGCGGCAGGGCGCGCCCATGGCGGTCGCGAGCGGTACCTCGGCTCTAGGCTCGCGGCGACCCCGCATGGCCGGGACTCGCTCCCCGGCCCCGGGTGTGTGCTGCGTGTACGCGTGCGCGTGCAGATGTGCGACGGACGTGAGAGGTGCAGAAAGGCAACGCCTTGGGTGCGGTTGCGGCGGCCATGGCGCAAGCGTTCGGCTTGGTGGTGCACGAAGACGGAAACGTGGGCATACCGGGGGTGGCGAGGTTGGTGGCTAGTGTCGCAGTGGAGAGCTGACGCCGTGCAGATGGTTCGCTGTGCCGTGCCGTGAAGCCCGCCGCGTGGATGGGGGAGGGACGGCGGCGGCGATCTCCCCTGCTCCGGTGCCCTGGACGGTCCCCGCGGCGTGGTCGCCCCGCCTCCTCGCTCCTTCCTCGGCTTGCAGTGCTCGGAGAGTGGTGGCTGGGCCGCGGCGCGGCGGCGGTGTGGATGGGACGCGCTAGGGCTCGGAATTCGGCTTAAATAGCCGCCCCTGATCATGGCTTGCGGTGGACGGCCGGGGTGTCATCCGGACACGTGTAGGGCGCCTGTGTTCGCGAGGCTAGGGTTTGGGGGGTGCGGGGTGGTTGCGAGCGCGATGGTGATCTCCCGTTCGAAAATCGCCCGGTCAAAAGGGAAGCCGGTGGCGTCACCATGGCAGAGGAATCGGGCAGGAAAAAGCAGAGGAGGGGGAGCAAGGTGGGGGATGACAGGCGGGGGCCACCTGTCATCCGCGCGGGGTGGTTGCTGGGCGTCCGCGCGCGGTGTGGAGCGCGTGCTGGGCCGCGCGCGCTGTGCTGGCTGGCGCTGGGCCGCGGCAGAGTGCCCCGCTGGGCCGCGACGGCGCCTGGGCTGCTGGGTATGCGCGGGTAGGGTGTGCGTGCTGGGCCGCACGCGATGCTGGGCCGCGGCGAACGCGAGCGCGGGTGGGGTGCGCGTGCTGGGCCGCGAGCTGCTCTCGGGCCAAATTTGCTTTTCATTTATCCAGCCCTAGCTTCAACCGTTTTCTAATTTCTGCTAAGTCTATTCTCCAACCCCTTGATTCCCTAATTGCCTAACTTAGTTTCCAACTTGAGCACAAGCCAAGGGTCAGCTTTTGAAGAGAAAACACTAGTTAAATAAAGGTTATTGATTTTATTACTCATCTCATAAAATCAATAAAAGCCAAATCATACGTTGATTTAAATATGCATATGCTCAAAAATCAAATAAGTTCTACTTGTGCATCTACAAGGGATTTTTTTCTAGTATGAATTCACCAAACAAGGGTTATTTGTAAAAAAATTTTTCAGGTGGTAATTTTGGTAATTTGCGAAAATTTCTGGGTCGTTACAGTCCTTCCCCCTCATTGGAATCTCGTCCCGAGATTTAAGGTGTGACGTACCTTTCGAAGAGGTAGGGGTATCGTAACTGCAGCTCAGACTCTTTCTCCCAAGTGGCTTCTCTTTCTGTGTGGTTGCTCCACAGGACCTTGCACATGGGAATGGTAGAGCTTCTAGTTTCCTTGGTGGCTTTGTCTAGAATCTTGACTGGGTACTCCCGGTACTCTAGTGTTTCCTGTAGGTCTAGTGACTCAACGGGCACTTGTGTCTCTGGCAGTTTCAGACATCTGCGCAACTGAGATACGTGGAACACTGGATGCACTCTGTCTAGCTCTTCTGGTAACTCAAGCTTGTATGCTAACTTGCCAACTCTAGCAACGATTCGGTAGGGGCCTACAAACCTGGGTGCGAGCTTTCCTTTCACATGGAATCTGAAAGTCCCACGTAGCGGGGAGACCTTGAGGTACACATGATCCCCCACATTGAACTCAAGATCTCTCCGATGGTTATCTGCGTAACTCTTCTGTCGGCTCTGAGCGATCTTCAGGTTCTCCCGCACATGGGCGACTCCTTCTTCGGCCTCTTTAATTTTATCAGGGCCAAAGAACGCTCTCTCTCCCACCTGTGACCACATCAGCGGGGTTCTACACTTTCTTCCGTATAGGGCTTCGAAAGGTGACATCTGGATGCTGGCTTGATAACTGTTGTTGTAGGAGAACTCTGCATGAGACAAACTCTTCTCCCAATCTGACCCATACTTCAGTACACAAGCTCTGAGCATGTCCTCAAGGATCTGATTCACTCTCTCAGTCTGCCCATCTGTCTGCGGGTGATATGCGGTACTGTAATCTAGACGGGTGCCAATGGCCTTGTGCAGACTCTGCCAGAACCTGGATACCCATTGTGGCCCTCGGTCTGATATGATGCTGGTAGGTGCGCCATGGAGTCTAAGAATGTGGTCCACATATAGATCTGCCAATTGCTCGGTACGATAGACTGTCTTGACTGGTATGAAATGTGCTACCTTGGTCAGTCGGTCAACTATCACCCAGATTGAGTCGTGGCCTTTCGGGGATCGGGGTAAACCCACGATAAAGTCCATGGATATGCCTTCCCATTTCCACTCTGGTACGTCTAGTGGTTTTAACAACCCAGCCGGCCTTTGATGCTCGGCTTTGACTCTATTGCATGTGTCGCATCGGGCGACATGCTCGGCGATGTCTTTCTTCATGTTCTTCCACCAGAAGTTCTTCCTCAGGTCAGCGTACATCTTAGTGCTGCCAGGGTGTATGCTATATTTGGAATCGTGCGCCTCAGTCAAGATTTCGTCTCGCAAGATTTTATCGTGAGGCACGCAGATTCTGCTTTTGCACCAGCAGGTCCCTTGTTCGTCCTCGTGAAACCAAGGAGACGTACCCCTTTCCATGATCCTACGGAGTTTTTGGATCACTAGACAACTCTTTTGGGCCTCCCGAATCCGTTCCTCTAGGTCATAGCGTATTCGCAATTCACTGAGCAAACCCTTTGGTATGATCTCCAGTTGTAGATCTCCCATTTCCTGACACAACTCCAATGGTACGGTCTTCATGGACAAACTGTGGCAATAGCTCTTGCGGCTCAAGGCGTCAGCAACTACATTTGCCTTTCCCGGGTGGTAGTGGATCTCCAGGTTGTAGTCCTTTATGAGTTCTAACCACCTACGTTGTCTCATGTTCAGATCTTCTTGAGTGAAAAAGTACTTCAAGCTCTTATGATCAGTGTAAATGTCACACTTGTTGCCGATCAGGTAGTGCCTCCAGATCTTTAAGGCATGCACAACAGCTGCCAGCTCAAGGTCATGCGTGGGGTAGCGTTGCTCATGGTCTTTCAACTGTCGCGACGCATATGCTATGACTTTCCCACTTTGCATCAGAACACATCCGAGTCCCTGTCTCGAAGCATCACAGTAGACTACGAAATCTTTCTGAATGTCGGGCAAGGCTAGCACTGGAGTGGTGGTAAGCTTCTGTTTCAAGGTCTGGAAGCTCTGTTCACACTCAGGTGTCCACTCAAACTCGTTGGTCTTCTTGAGAAGGTTAGTCATTGGCTTGGCGATCTTAGAGAAATTCTCAATGAATCGACGATAGTACCCGGCCAAACCCAGAAAACTGCGGATATCCGTCGCATTACGGGGTTGCTCCCATTCCTTCACGGCTTCTATTTTGGCTGGGTCAACTGCAACTCCCTCAGCTGTGAGAACATGCCCAAGGAAGGTGACTTCTTCAAGCCAGAACTCGCACTTACTGAACTTGGCATAGAGTTGGTTCTGCCTCAACTTCTCTAGAACTACTCTCAAGTGTTGCTCATGTTCTTCGGCAGAGGCTGAATAGACAAGAATATCATCAATGAACACCACAACGAACCTGTCTAGCTCTTCCATGAACACCTTGTTCATCATATTCATGAAGTAAGCCGGGGCATTCGTGAGTCCGAAGGACACAACAGTGAACTCATATTGCCCATACCTTGTGACAAAGGCTGTCTTGGGTATATCCTCCGGTCTGATCTTCATCTGATGGTACCCGGATCTGAGATCGATTTTTGAGAAGAACTTGGCATCTTTCAACTGGTCTAAAAGGTCATCGATCCTTGGGAGAGGGTACTTGTTCTTGACAGTCACGGCATTTAAGTTCCGGTAGTCAATACACATCCTCATGGAACCATCCTTCTTTTTTACGAACAAGACAGGGGAACCCCATGGTGAAGCACTGGGTCTAATGTACCCCTTATCTGCCAATTCCTTGAGTTGCTTCTTGAGCTCTTCCAGCTCATCGACTGACATGCGGTAGGGCCTCTTAGCAATGGGACCCGTACCCGGCAGAAGGTCGATCACGAACTCCACATCTCTGTCAGGCGGCATACCCGGCAACTCCTCTGGAAACACGTCAGGGTACTCACTCACTATAGGCACTACCTCAACTGACTTGGATTCTAAGGCGCATATCATGGGCGCCTTCTTCTCATGGTTAGGCTCACATCGGAGCACGCGACCACTCGGGTGCGTTATCTCCACATACCTCGGTGAACAAGATATCACTCCCTTGTGTCGGGTCAGCCAATCCATTCCCAAGATGACATCCAGTCCATCTGACGGAAGTAAGGTGAGATCGGCTAGAAAAGGGTAACCCTCGATGGTGATGTTCACTCCCTGACATTTTTGGGTGCATCTGAGGTTGCCTAAAGGAGATATGGTGTCTATAGGTACCTTCCGTGGTGTCACGGGTAGGTTGTGCTCTCGTGCAAAACTAGAGGATACATATGAGCAAGTTGCACCAGAGTCAAATAGAACTGATGCCATAACTCCCTGTACCAAAAACATACCGTACACCGCGTCGGGGGCGTCCTGAGCGTCCTGTGCAGTCAGGTGGGTGAGACGGCCGCGGGTGGCTCCCACAGCTGGCTTGCGGGGTGTACCCTGAGCAGGTGCCTGCCTGGTCGCAGCCGGGGCAGGTGGTGGAGCAGCCTTCGCAGGGCAGTAGGCCGCCTTGTGGCCTGGCTGACCACAGTTGAAGCAAGCGAAAGGCACACTGCCAGTGGAGGTGGGTGCAGTGGCCTTCCACGTGCTGGTACTCTGCACGGGGCGGCTCTGAGTGGGGCGGTGGTAGTTGGCGGTGTGGGTACCACCTCCTCGACTCGGAGCCGGTGCAGCGCCCTGGGCAGAGCGGGGGCGCGACGGAGGGGGCACGTGAGCACGTGGCCTCTGGGGTGCCGGGCCACGAGAAGAACTCTCGGACCGGCGCTTCTTCTCCTTGTACTGAGCATCGGCCTCCAGGCGATCCCTTTCCATCTCCAGGGCCTTGTTGATCATCTCCCGGAGGGTGTAGCAGGTGTGACCCGAGAGGGCCACCTTGAGGCGCGTACTCAGACCCTTCTTGAAGAAGTACATCTTCTTCTTCTCAGTGTTGGACTCATCTGGAGCATACCTCATGGTGCGGGTGAAACGAGTGGCATACTCCTGTACCTTCTGAGTGCCCTGGGAGATGTTGCGGAACTCCTCCACCTTGGCGTCCATGACACCCTCAGGTACATGCTGCTCACGGAACGCCTCAGTGAACTCAGCCCAGGTTATGCCCCCGGGGTTCTCGTGGGTGTCACTGTAGCTGTCCCACCATGCGCGTGCAGCGCCAGTGAGCTGGTGAGCGGCAACTCCCACACACTCCTCATCAGTGCAAGTGGTGAGGTCCAGCTTCTTCTCGATCTCACGCAGCCAGTCCTCGGCGGCAATGGGATCATCATCAGCACAGTCAAACGTAGGAGGCCTCAGCTTGAGGAAGCCTTCTAGCTTCCTTTGGAAATCATTGGGCGGACCTCCTCCAGGACGACGCAGTATGCCATCCGCCAGTGCCTCCAGAAGGCGGGTCTGGCGATCCATCACCTCAGACAGAGACGGCGGCGGCGGTGGTGGTGCATTATTGTCCCCGAGCTGAGGGGACCTAGCTCTCCTGTGGAGTTCCTCTAGGGCAGGCTCTCCTGGGGCGGGCTGCTCCTCCACCTCCCGTTCGAGTCTGGGGGCGGGAGAGCCAGCTCCTCGACCACGCCCACGTCCACGACCGTGGTACTCCACCTCGGGTGAAGGGGAACGGACGTTGAGGCGTTCAGAACGGCGGCACACCATCTCTCTGCATGGATTAGGTCATGATTTAATGTGTTAAGACAGTGTTTAGATATTTAGGCAATTTAATTCATAAAACATTCTATCCAACACTCATACAAAGAAGCAAATAACATCGATAAAATC
The DNA here is from genome assembly GCF_000003195.3 of Sorghum bicolor. Taxonomy (NCBI): domain Eukaryota; kingdom Viridiplantae; phylum Streptophyta; class Magnoliopsida; order Poales; family Poaceae; genus Sorghum; species Sorghum bicolor. Next base: position 1,113,678 of record NW_018396397.1, read on the forward strand.
CATTAAGACCCAAACATTCATTACATGAGTTCATTACACAGCGATGCCTTGGGCAACTACACCAGAGGGCTCGCGGGAATCGCTCTACACGCAGGTAGGCTCCAAAAGACAGGACATTCCGCTCTACTACAGATAGTGAGTTACATGTCACATTATTCGCCACGCAGGGCACATCATCAGGTCGACTACTCTACTCTACTGGGTAGGGACGTAAGGTGGTGTGGTGGGGCGAGAGCTAGGGAGCTGCTCCTCAGAGTCCCTGTCCATAGCCTCGAGCTCGGCGTCAGTGCGGTGAAGTCGGCCGACGTACTCCTCCGCGGCCTTGAGCTGTATGGTCCTTGGTACCTCAGGGTAGTGCTCAGAAGGGCAAGCTGTGAGGTTGAGGGTGGTGGGTGCAGGACGGAAAGAGTGCTTGCGCGCCTCCTTGCGCATCTTGGGAGGAAGGGGCTCCTGGACACGGGCGATCTCCTTGACACGCTTGTTGTCAGAAGCGATCCAAGCCTGGCGGGTCCTCTGGGCCTTGTCCCTGAAGTACTCTGTGGTCTTGATGAGCTCAGCCAGGTGACGAGTGTTGTGGGTGGACTCAACCCTCAGCACCTCGTTCTCCTGTGACATACGCTCATAGCGGGTCTCCAGACACAGCTTGCTGAAGATCTTCTCCTTCTCCCTCTGACGGAACTCGCCCAAGAGCACACGCTGGCGCTCTAGTCGGTCCTCCAGCTCAAGCACCTTGGCGTCCAAGTGGTCGCCTCGGAGCTCATAGTCCCGGGCCTTGTTCTGCCATTCCTGAATCTCCTGCCTGAAGGCGACCTCGCGAGCTCGGCTGAAGTCCTCCAGGCGGTCACGGCTGTGGCGCTCTGTCAGGATAGCGTCCCTCAGTATCTTCTTCTTCACCTGCTCCATCTCGATGACGTGGTCGGCTGTGAACACCAAGTCTCGGTAGCGCTTGTTCTCAGTCTCGACCGCAGTGATGTAGCGATCCTGGGCCAAGATATAGCGGCCCGAGAACTGAAGACAAGGGTCTGTCTCCTCCTGAGCGAGCTGGTCTGCAGCCAACACTCGGACGGTGGCTCCCTCGACGTAGGTGAGGTCCAGGACACGAGGAAGTAGACGGAATCTGCCGCCCTGGATGTGCTCCCACGTGTCCTGAACGACGTGGCGGAGGGCCTGGCGAGTCGCAGCCTGGACGCAGTTGGCGACCGAAGTCTCGATCGCCAGCTCCTGGAAAGCTGCCACTCCAGGAAGCGTAGTGCTGGCGGGGACGGTGAGGTTGATCACAATGTGACCCTGAAGCTGTCCGTCCGGTCCCGCCTCTCCACGACAGACGTAGCGGATTGGCTCGGTAGGGACTCCAAGCTCAGCCAGCACGTCGTACAGCAGGGGCACAAAGCCACCGTACTGCTGGGCGTCCACAGCCATCTCAACGACCAACATGGTGCTCTGCATTTACCAAAGAATGAGGTTAGAAGGGAACTTAGTGAGGTTGAGGTGGTGAAAGAATAGATGTAAGGTTAAGCCATGCACAAAAGATGCAAGGTCGGCGAATATAGGCCGAAAAGACAAGTCTCATTCCTGATTTTTGTCGTCCAATCCTAAGGGTCTCGTCCTAGGGTCAAGTATGGCTCTGATACCAACTGAAACGATCTAGATTTCCACGAAGGGAAATCCCCAGATTCGAATTGTAAAACGAATTAACGCGCGAAGGAGTCAATTTGAATTACCCGAATTTCAGCTGTTATACAAGTCATACACGAACAAAAGAGAGTACAAGAGGGGTTTACTCATTATTACATCGCCACTTGGCGGAATCACACTCACACACACAGCATACGGAACAGCATCGGGTAGATAGCGAAGGCGCGAACTCCGGATCCTCCAAACTTGAGCGTAGGATGAGACGCCTACTCCTCCCAATCATCACCCGCGTAGTCGTACTCAGGCTCAGAACCTGCTGCCAAAGTATCAGTACGATTTGTACTGGCCACTGGCTCCCACCCTATGCTTTTGCGAAGCTTTGTGGTAGGTGGAATGCAAGGGTTTGAATCAAAAGACCTAATATATGGCTGTAGTTTCCTATGCGAATACGTCAAGTTTTATAATAATAAGTCAACTTTTATACCAACACCTTTCACACACATTCTCCCATCCCAGCACACACATCTCACCACACTCTCACTCTCTAGGCGGCAAGGACGACTCCCGCTCGTGCCTTGCCTCAACGGCCAACGCCGGATCCCACACAACCCAGGGGAAGATAGAAAGGACTCCTCTCTCTAGTCAAGTGAAGCGGAAACATAGGAAAGGTCCATAGCCGTAAACGGCATATGTATCGATCGATCAACCAGAACTCTGCAGAGGTTTGCACTACCCACAAGATCACCATCATCGACGCTGTACATCGTCTAGGCTGATACCGGGCTGCCTTCCAACTAAACACGATGCCACCCTACCACTCAGGACTGGGGCCATGCCGGAGTACCACCGGCATGCTGAGACTGTGAGACGTAGTACCGGGCCCCCAAGGTCACTACGCTGTCTTAGGAGGGTGTGGGTCCCATGCCCGTACCTCCCTACACTTTCCGCTAACAACCTAGTAGTAGTGGCACCGCCCTAGCTGGTCGTACATCCGTCCCGTTCCATGGCTAAGGCGAGTGGGAATGCAAGGCTTCCTACGAACCGGTTCCCAGAACATATCAGTCCTTAAGTGACCAAGCAAGACATCTTCACGTGGGGTCGGCCGATGCCCCACTCAACGGGACATCCGGTCACCCCGTGCTAAACAGCACCTCCCATCCCGGCGCTTCGTCCCACGAAGACACTCCACTCCGGGACCTCACCCTGTCACATGTGCCCGCCACAGGCATCTCTCTTGGGAAACGCCCAGGTAGCATCTCCCGGCATGACTCGCCCCAAGACTCGTCGTACATTCCTGCTCGGTCGACTCAACCCTCACTACACACCCAAAACACACGCCAAGATCTCCCCAAATTCCGATATCGGCATTCCATGCCTTAACCAATCCCAACAACTGTCCACCAAGCATCACATCACAGATATAATGCAGAGTAGAGTACCAGTAGTAAGATGCAAGCTTCTAACCTAACTGCGGGTAAGCAAGGGTAGTAGGTTGCGACAAGGTAACGGCTCACAAGCATTTCTACCATGCATCCTATCTCAGATTATTGCATAAAAGTAAAGCGCTAGCTCCTACATTCATGGCATGACTAATAGGATTCTACGAGGTTGGGTGGGACGTGGCACCTGGCAAGTCGTCCTCGAGCTCCTCAGTGTAGTCGAGGTCGTACTCCTCAGTCGTCGGCTCCTCCGGGTCTGTCAAACGAGACATATGGTCGCAATAAGCGACTCCTACAGATATCACAAAAATCCAATAGAAGAATCGAAAGAACCAAATGCACTCATAAATAAGCCTATGACGTAGAGTTTCTTTTTATAAGAATTTAGATACTTGGTTTGTGTTTTTCGGAATCCATTTGGGGTTTTAAAAGACTTATGCAAGCTATAAACTTGGAAAAAGAAAAGAAAAAGGGGCAGAGAGACAGATCCGCGGTTTGGGCCTCAAACCAGCCCAGGCGGCGGCCAGGGGGGGGTGGAAGGCCGCGGCGGCTTGGTGGCTCGGCCCAGAACGGCCTGGCGCGGCTGCTGGTCTGCTGCTGGGCTGGTGCTCTTGGGCCTTGGCTTCGCGCTGGGCTCGGCCCAGCGGCCAGGGTGCGGGGTGGAGGCGCGGGGCGCGGCCGGCTGCGGCTCACGGCGGGCTGGCGAACCTGGCCCACTCCCCTCTCCCTTCTCTTCGGTCCACGGCACACCGGGCGCACCCAGGTAGCTCTCCTCCTCTCCTCTCCCCTGTTCTTCCTATCCGACGGCGCCCAGAGCCGCCCAGTGTCCCGACGGCGCTCCGGCGGTGCTCCGGTGCTCTTCCCCTTGCTCCTCTACTTTAAACAGTGCATGGTGCGTTCTCGGACGTGGCGAAGGTGCTCGGAGCGGTTCGGGGCTCACTGCTGGTGCGTGTCGGCCGGACGTCGCGCGTGTCGGGGCGTTCGTGCCCGTGGCGCCCGCGACCGCAGGGGCGCTCACTCGGGTGCGCACGACGCGCCGGACTGCGCGCGTGGGTGGCGTGGCGCTTTGGCGGGTGCGAAGGGTGCTCAAGGTGGCGCCTTGGGCACTTCCCAGGCGGGTTCGTGCCGTGACCTCGGTGCGGCAGGGCGCGCCCATGGCGGTCGCAAGCGGTACCTCGGCTCTAGGCTCGCGGCGACCCCGCATGGCCGGGACTCGCTCCCCGGCCCCGGGTGTGTGTTGCGTGTATGCGTGCGCGTGCAGATGTGCGACGGACGCGAGAGGTGCAGAAAGGCAACGCCTTGGGTGCGGTTGCGGCGGCCATGGCGCAAGCGTTCGGCTTGGTGGTGCACGAAGACGGAAACGTGGGCATACCGGGGGTGGCGAGGTTGGTGGCTAGTGTCGCAGTGGAGAGCTGACGCCGTGCAGATGGTTCGCTGTGCCGTGCCGTGAAGCCCGCCGCGTGGATGGGGGAGGGACGGCGGCGGCGATCTCCCCTGCTCCGGTGCCCTGGACGGTCCCCGCGGCGTGGTCGCCCCGCCTCCTCGCTCCTTCCTCGGCTTGCAGTGCTCGGAGAGTGGTGGCTGGGCCGCGGCGCGGCGGCGGTGTGGATGGGACGCGCTAGGGCTCGGAATTCGGCTTAAATAGCCGCCCCTGATCATGGCTTGCGGTGGACGGCCGGGGTGTCATCCGGACACGTGTAGGGCGCCTGTGTTCGCGAGGCTAGGGTTTGGGGGGTGCGGGGTGGTTGCGAGCGCGATGGTGATCTCCCGTTCGAAAATCGCCCGGTCAAAAGGGAAGCCGGTGGCGTCACCATGGCAGAGGAATCGGGCAGGAAAAAGCAGAGGAGGGGAAGCAAGGTGGGGGATGACAGGCGGGGGCCACCTGTCATCCGCGCGGGGTGGTTGCTGGGCGTCCGCGCGCGGTGTGGATCGCGTGCTGGGCCGCGCGCGCGGTGCTGGCGGGCGCTGGGCCGCGGCAGAGTTTCTGCACATGGTAGGGGCCT
>NW_018396397.1:1118854-1141153 GCF_000003195.3 Sorghum bicolor
AAAAAAAATTACGAAGAGGTAGGGAAGACGGAGGCAAGCTCACGATACTCATGAGAGATAAGTCTCCTATGGAATCTCGCTTTGGTCTGTTTAGAAACAGTGTTAGTTTTGGTGCAAGATATGTGCATGGTTTGCGTCTAATGCACCATAGTCTAAGAAACCATTTTGGAAGCACCTGTTGGTACTTCGATGAATAGGCTCAAGTGGAAGCTCGGTTTGATCTGTTTGGAGATAGTGCTAATCTTGGTGCCAGATAGGTGCATGATTTGCAAGGAACGTACCATATGCTTAGAAATCAATTTGGACGCACCCAATGGAACTCCTAGATGACGTGTGTCATATGGAATCTTGCTTCGGTCCGTTTGTAGACATTGTAAGTTTTAGTGCAAGATAGGTGCACAGTTTGCGCCTAATGCACCATAGTCTAAGAAACCATTTTAGACGCACTATTTGGTACTCCTGGGTGAAGAGGCTCAAGTGGAAGCTTGGTTCGGTCAGTTTGGTGATAGTGCTAATCCATATGCAAGGTAGGTGCATGGTTTGCATGGAACATACCATATGCTTGGAAAATCAATTTGGATTCACCCGATGGAACTCCTTAATGACGTGTGTCATAAGTAATCTCGCTTCGGTCCATTTGGAGACATTGTTACTTTCGGTGCAAGATAGGTGCACAGTTTGCACCGAATGCACCGTAGTCTAAGAATCCATTTTGGACGCACTTGTTGGTACTCCTAGGTGAAGGGGCTCAAGTGGATGCTCGGTTCGGTCTGTTTGGAGATAGTGCTAATCTTGATGCAAGATAGGTGCACGGTTTGCATGGAACATACCAAATACATGGAAATCAATCTGGACGCACATGATGGAACTCCTAGATGACATGTGTCATACGGAATCTTGCTTCGGTCTGTTTGGAGACAGTATTAGTTTCGGTGCAAGATAGGTGCAAGGTTTGCAGATAATGCAGCATAGACTAAGAAACCATTTTGGACGCACCCGATGGTACTCCTAGGTAAAAGGCTCAAGTGAAAGCTCAGTTCGGTCTGTTTAGAGATAGTGCTAATCCTTATCCAAGATAGGTGCACAATTTTCATGGAATATACCATATGCTTAGAAATAAATTTGGACACACCAGATGGGACTCCTAGATGGGTGTCATGTGTAATCTCACTTCCGTCCGTTTAGAGACAGTGTTAGTTTTGGTGAAAGATAGGTGCACGGTTTGCACGTAATGCACCATAGGATAAGAAACCATTTTGGACGCACCCAATGGTACTCCTAGGTCAAGGGGCTAAAGTGACAGCTCGGTTTGGTCTGTTTGGAGATAGTGCTAATCTTGATGCAAGATAGATGCATGGTTTGCACGGAACATATGATATGCTCAGAAATCAATTAGGACGCACCTGATATAACTCCTTGATGATGTGTGTCATATGGAATCTTGCTTCGGTTCGTTCAGAGACTGTGTTAGTTTTGGTAGAAGATATGTGCACGGTTTACGCCTAATGCACCATAGGCTAAGAAACCATTTTAGACGCACCCGATGGTACTCGTAGTAGAAGAGGCTCAAGTGGAGGCTCGATTTGGTCTGTTCGGATATAGTGCTAATCTTGATGCAAGATAGTTGCACAGTTTGCATGGAACGTACCATATGTTAAGAAATCAATTTGAACGCACCCAATGGAACTCCTAGATGACGTGTGTCATATGGAATCTCGCTTTGGTCCATTTGGAGACAATGTTAGTTTCGGTACAAGATAGGTGCATAGTTTGTGCCTAATGCACCATAGTCTAAGAAACCATTTTTGATGCACCTGTTTGTACTTCTAGATGAAGAGGCTCAAGTGGAAGCTCGGTTCGGTCTGTTTGGAGATAGTGCTAATCTTGATGCAAGATAGGTGCACGGTTTGCATGGAACATACCATTTGCATGGAAATCAATTTGGATGCACCCGGTGGAATTCCTTGATTACGTGTGTCTTATGGAATCTCGCTTTGGTCTGTTTAGAAATAGTGTTAGTTTCAGTGCAAGATATGAGCAAGGTTTGCGTCTAATGCACCATAGTCTAAGAAACCATTTTGGAAGCACCTGTTGGTACTTCGGTGAAGAGGCTCAAGTGGAAGCTCGATTTGATCTGTTTGGAGATAGTGCTAATCTTGATGCAAGAAAGGTGCATGATTTGCATGGAACATACCATATGTTTAGAAATCAATTTGGACGCACCCAATGGAACTCCTAGATGACGTGTGTCATATGGAATCTTGGTTCGGTCCATTTGTAGACATTGTAAGTTTTAGTGCAAGATAGGTGCACAGTTTGCGCCTAATGCACCGTAGTCTAAGAAACCATTTTGGATTCACTATTTGGTACTCCTTTGTGAAGGGGCTCAAGTGGAAGCTTGGTTCGGTCAGTTCGGAGATAGTGCTAATCCTTATGCAAGGTAGGTGCATGGTTTGCATGGAACATACCATATGCTTGGAAATCAATTTGGATGCACCCGATGGAACTCCTTGATGACGTGTGTCATATGGAATCTCGCTTCGGTCCGTTTGGAGACATTGTTAGTTTCGGTGCAAGATAGGTGCACAGTTTGCACCTAATGCACCATAGTCTAAGAAACGGATGAGGACATGAGTACCATCAATAGAAGAGGACAAGCTTGAGCCGAGGACAACTCAAATGCAAGAAGGGGAGGATGATGAGGACATGAGCACCATCAATACATCCACGCCTCAGATTCATATGCATGATAACTCAACTATCTAGTGAGTTCATTCCTGAGTTATTTGTTGTATTATTTAGACCGTGGAAACCCGTGCACCTTTGTTTTGGCTAGGAATAATGAGGAGGAACCGCAAGGAAGCATATTCGCGATGGGCTAAATTTGGACTGCAGAAGGGTCTCAACTTGTGGTGGCCACCAAGACTACATACAGTGACCAATTTTGATGTTCAAATACACGGTGGAAAGCTTATGAAGTCTATTTTCACATGGATCCAGTCCCATGTCCATATCTATAATGAGGCGGCTGCAATCGTCGAGTTACTCCAGAGACCTTTCTGTGGACAGCTTCATTCAATAAGAAACTCCATGCATGCATGATATGGATATTATTGTTTTCTTTTATTTTTAGTGAGTCGAGGGATTAGCACCGCACACTCTGGTTGCTCTCTCTTGTACATAAAGGCTTCTACAGCCAGGGACACAAGGGCGGGTTTTGTTTTGTTGTAAGTTTAGCCATTGCTACTTCCTTGTAGACGCATGTGTCGACTAGACCATCCGTTCTACTTGATTCAAAACCCCATATTGTTATCGTGATTCATATCAGATCCTTCTTGTATTATTTGGCAATTGAGTGCCTGTTCTATCTGTTCTTGCATGTTCTTCGATTGCGTGCAGGAATTACCCTAGTGGTTTGGTTGGTTGTGATCAACAAGATCGTGATCAACCACTGGAATTGGTGTATCGATCGCTAAGGCGCAGCGTCCTTGGACGGTTGTAGTCAGATCGTGAACGTCGCTCTAGAGAGATCGAAGTTATCCATCTCCACCGAAAGATCGGGACACCCTCGTTCTTATTATGTGGTAATCAGAGCAAGGTTTGATTGGTGAGTGATTTTAGTTTGCATTTTTTTCCTATAGTCCAGAAAAGCCAAAAAAAATTTTAGTTTCATTCCCAACATCCTATAGACCCATTGAGCCTTTTACTAGTACTATTTAGTTCAGGCAAGTTGTGTTTGATTTACATGGTCGAGTCGAATTGCTGATCTTGGGTTTAGACTTTTAGAGTTTCGAGTTCTTGTCACGTTTTAGTCACTGCCCATCGTATAATCTCTACTGCAATCACTATTACCATATACATTTGGACTACACTATATATATCTGAACTACCATCACCACCCTACTTGGGCACCGTGTAAACTCCATCCACCACTCTCTTTTCACTCATGCGCACCCTATATTTTTAGGCCATTGCATGCACGTTTTCACTTCCACCCGTGAGCAACCTATTCTTACTCACTGCCACCTGCATGTTCCTTTCTTCCATTCATACATCCTATTGTAAGCGCTCTTGCACATTCTATAATCAGCATCCTATTTTTAATCAGCATCCTATTGCAACCACTAGATTCATTCCACTCTTGGGCATCTAATTTTAGAACATTGCATCCTTGTCCACTTCATGCGCATCCTTTTGCCTCTCCTCCACTCTTCTTTCACATTCTATTTTTCTCATCCCCGTTGCAATCAGTGTTACTGCAGCATCATATCACCATCATAATCTGCTAGTTGTATTTTTGTTACACTAAAGACATTGTGTGTTTTCTGAAATCTAATCCATCAAGATTCAGATTTATTTTAGTTGAGCAAAGTAGGAAAAAAAGAAAGAAACAAAAAAATATCAAAAAAAAAGAAAAGAAAAAGGAAAGAAAAGAAAAAAAAGGAAAGAAAATAAAGGAAGAGCAAAAAAAGAAGGGAAGTTATCTCTTGTTGTTCTTATTATTCTTGCGATATTGTGACTTCATCTGTGCCTAGGTTCGCGTCTCTAGCACGGTCTAGCCTAGGACCAGCACAGTGCCACCGTTGAATGATTTCTCAACATGCTTTTGTGACTAATGTGGTGCTAGTACTTCCTTGTGCAATATATAGAGCCATCCTATAACTCCACATATCAGACTACAACTTGACAAGTGTTGTTGCTGCAGCGTTGATACACCATTTTCTAGGTTTTCTGACTTGTTGGTTCCTGCCACCTCCTGTTTTGCTTGGTAAGAACTTGTGAGAACTTGTTTGCATAGGGTGAGAGTGAAATAATTACAACAACCACATCCTTGTAGTTGATAGGAGCATAAAGATTATTGCGTATGTCTCTTGTTTTGTTCTAATCATGGCAGGAATCCACATAGAAACAAGCGATAATCAGATTGCATGTTCACATCACTTCGCTAAAGGTGTGGCAAGTGATAAGTATGGCACGCATGAGGTATGTGATGTTTTGCTAGATGAAATAAAATCTGCATTACCTTATTTTGAAGGAAATTGTGATCCACATGCATATATTAAATGGGAGCTAAATGTAGACAATGAATTTAAAAAGCATAATCTATCGGAAAGCCAAAAGATTAGAGTTGCTTCCAGTGTTCTTACTGAGTATGCTTTAAGTTCATGGAAATACCTTTGTAGATTTCATAAAGCTCCTCAAACATGGAAAGATGTGAAAAGACATTTTAGAGATGTTTTTGTCCCTGAGTACTATTCTGAAATTTTGTTTGAAAAACTACAATCTATAAAGCAAGAAAACAAAACCGTAGCGGAATATTTGGATAAACTAAAATTGTGTGTGCTGCGATGTGGATTAGAAGAAACTGATGAACTTTTGGAACATAGATTTCTGCAAGGTCTTAATGTAGAAATTCAGAACATTCTTGATGATAAGTATTATAACACCTTTGATGAATTGTTTGATCTTGCTTGTGAGTTAGAAAGGGATCTCGCAAGTATTATAGAAGTACGTGTCTCTCCTATTACTAACAATTTGCAGCAATAAGAAGACAACATACACATGGAAAGCGTGCAACTTGAGATACTAGATGAGTCATTTAAAGAGAGCATAAATCTAGCTGCACCCACACCATTTCAACACAGCATCAAAGGTAAATAAGATGGTGGTAACATAAATCAAGGTGACCTTGCATTAGATGAGCTGCATTTGTCCACTAATGCTGCTAACTTAGAGAAAACAATTATGGAACCAATTACTAATTTTCCTTTGTCAAACTTCGATATTCCTGATGTTCCTAGTGACAAAGAAGAGTTGTGCAGTAGTGCATCACCTAGATCCATGCCACAACTAGTATACAAAGAAAAGAATTCTGAATCAATGAGTGTCGAATTCAAGCATGTTATTAATATTGTAAATGAAAATGAAGAAGCTCAATTGTTGTCATCTTTACATATAATGGGGTACATTGAATTCGATGATCTATGTGAGCTTAGCTATTTAGAGAATAATCAGTTTTCTAGATTTGAATTGTCATGCTCTTCCAATGTTAGTTTTCATGCAATTGGCAAATATAATTATGCAAAGGAGTATATGGTACACCGAATTTACATTTATTCAAACATAAAATCTCCTTTTATTGTGAAACAATATGACCAACTAGAAGTGTGCAATAACCTTAACCATGTCATGGCGGGTTTGCCTAGTTTTCTTATGATGGAACAGGGCAAGTATCAAGCAGGAGAGCAAGGTTCATCAATTCTGACAACACAGGCTCCACCAATGATTAAACCGAGGATGGTTTGCTGTCAAGAAGGGGAGAATGATGAGGACATCACCTGCTCCGTAATACTTACATGGATCAGGAGAATATTTGATTGCATAATGAAAGTATGGATGGTGAATGAAGTTGATTGGGGACCATTATGCCCTACTTGAGAGAAGAGGACAATCTTGAGTCGAGGACGACTCAAATGCAAGAAGGGGAGGATGATGAGGACATGAGTACCATCAATAGAAGAGGACAAGCTTGAGTCGAGGACGACTCAAATGCAAGAAGGGGAGGATGATGAGGACATGAGCACCATCAATACATCCACGCCTCAGATTCATATGCATGATAACTCAACTATCTAGTGAGTTCATTCCTGAGTTATTTGTTGTATTATTTAGACCGTGGAAACCCGTGCACCTTTGTTTTGGCTAGGAATAATGAGGAGGAACCGCAAGGAAGCATATTCGCGATGGGCTAAATTTGGACTGCAGAAGGGTTGGTGGCCACCAAGACTACATACGGTGACTGATTTTGTTGTTCAAATACACGGTGGCAAGCTTATGAAGTCTATTTTCACATGGATCCAGTCCCATGTCCATATCTATAATGTGGCGGCCGCAATCGTCGAGTTACTCCAGAGACCTTTTTGTGGACAGCTTCATTCAATAAGAAACTCCATGCATGCATGATATGGATATTATTGTTTTCTTTTGTTTAGTGAGTCGAGGGATTAGCAGCGCACACTCTGGTTGCTCTCTCTTGTACATAAAGGCTTCTACAGCCAGAGACACAAGGGCGGGTTTTGTTTTGTTGTAAGTTTAGCCATTGCTACTTCCTTGTAGACGCATGTGTCGACTAGACCATCCGTTCTATTTGATTCAAAACCCCATATTGTTATCGTGATTCATATCAGATCCTTCTTGTATTATTTGGCAATTGAGTGCCTGTTCTATCTGTTCTTGCATGTTCTTCGATTGCGTGCAGGAATTACCCTAGTGGTTTGGTTGGTTGTGATCAACAAGATCGTGATCAACCACTGGAATTGGTGTATCGATCGCTAAGGCGCAGCGTCCTTGGACGGTTGTAGTCGGATCGTGAATGTCGCTCTAGAGAGATCGAAGTTATCCATCTCCACCAAAAGATCGGGACACCCTCGTTCTTATTAGAAACCATTTTGGACGCACTTGTTGGTACTCCTAGGTGAAGGGGGTCAAGTGGATGCTCGGTTCGGCCTGTTTAGAGATAGTGCTAATCTTGATACAAGATAGGTGCACGATTTGCATGGAACATACCATATGCTCAGAAATCAATTTGGACACACCAGATGGAACTCTTAGATGGGTGTCATATGGAATCTCACTTCCGTCCGTTTAGAAACAGTGTTAGTTTTGGTGCAAGATAGGTGCACGGTTTGCGCCTAATGCACCGTAGGATAAGAAACCATTTTGGACGCACCCGATGGTACTCCTAGGTCAAGGGGCTCAAGTGACAGCTCGGTTTGGTCTGTTTGGAGATAGTGCTAATCTTGATGCAAGATAGATGTACGGTTTGCATGGAACATATGATATGCTCAGAAATCAATTAGGACGCACCTGATATAACTCCTTGATGATGTGTGTCATATGGAATCTTGCTTCGGTTTGTTTAGAGACCGTGTTAGTTTTGGTAGAAGATATGTGCACGGTTTACGCCTAATGCACCATGGGCTAAGAAACCATTCTAGACGCAGCCGATGGTACTCGTAGTTGAAGAGGCTCAAGTGGAGGCTCGATTTGGTCTGTTCGGATATAGTGCTAATCTTGATGCAAGATAGTTGCACAGTTTGCATGGAACGTACCATATGTTAAGAAATCAATTTGAACACACCCAATGGAACTCCTAGATGACGTGTGTCATATGGAATCTCGCTTTGGTCCATTTGGAGACAATGTTAGTTTCGGTACAAGATAGTGCATAGTTTGTGCCTAATGCACCATAGTCTAAGAAACCATTTTGGATGCACCTGTTTATACTTCTAGATGAAGAGTCTCAAGTGGAAGCTCGGTTCGGTCTGTTTGGAGATAGTGCTAATCTTGATGCAAGATAGGTGCACGGTTTGCATGGAACATACCATATGCTTGGAAATCAATTTGGATGCACCCGGTGGAACTCCTTCATGACGTGTGTCTTATGGACTCTCGCTTGGGTCTGTTTAGAAATAGTGTTAGTTTCAGTGCAAGATATGGGCATGGTTTGCGCATAACGCACCATAGTCTAAGAAACCATTTTGGAAGCATCTGTTGGTACTTCGGTGAAGAGGCTCAAGTGGAAGCTCGGTTTGATCTGTTTGGAGATAGTGCTAATCTTGATGCAACATAGGTGCATGGTTTGCAAGGAACATACCATATGCCTAGAAATCAATTTGGACGCACCCAATGCAACTCCTAGATGACGTGTGCCATATGAAATCTTGGTTCGGTCCATTTGTAGACATTGTAAGTTTCAGTGCAAGATAGGTGCACAGTTTGCGCCTAATGCACCGTAGTCTAAGAAACCATTTTGGACACACTATTTGGTACTCCTTTGTGAAGAGGCTCAAGTGGAAGCTTGGTTCGGTCAGTTTGGAGATAGTGCTAATCTTGATGCAAGATAGGTGCACGGTTTGCATGGAACATACCAAATACTTGAAAATCAATCTGGACGCACATGATGGAACTCCTAGATGACGTGTGTCATACGAAATTTTGCTTCGGTCTGTTTGGAGACAGTGTTAGTTTCGGTGCAAGGTTTGCACATAATGCAGCCTAGGCTAAGAAACCATTTTGGATGCACCCGATGGTTCTCCTAGGTAAAAGGCTCAAGTGAAAGCTCGGTTCGGCCTGTTTAGAGATAGTGCTAATCTTGATACAAGATAGGTGCACGATTTGCATGGAACATACCATATGCTCAGAAATCAATTTGGACACACCAGTTGGAACTCTTAGATGGGTGTCATATGGAATCTCACTTCCGTCCGTTTAGAGACAGTGTTAGTTTTGGTGCAAGATAGGTGCAGGGTTTGCACCTAATGCACCATAGGATAAGAAACCATTTTGAACGCACCCGATGGTACTCCTAGGTCAAGGGGCTCAAGTGACAGCTCGGTTTGGTCTGTTTGGAGATAGTGCTAATCTTGATGCAAGATAGATGCACGGTTTGCATGGAACATATGATATGCTCAGAAATCAATTAGGACGCACCTGATATAACTCCTTGATGATGTGTGTCATATGGAATCTTGCTTCGGTTCGTTTAGAGACCGTGTTAGTTTTGGTGGAAGATATGTGCACGGTTTACGCCTAATGCACCATAGGCTAAGAAATCATTTTAGATGCTCCCGATGGTACTCGTAGTTGAAGAGGCTCAAGTGGAGGCTCGATTTGGTCTGTTCGGATATAGTGCTAACCTTGATGCAAGATAGTTGCACAGTTTGCATGGAACGTACCATATGTTAAGAAATCAAATTGAACGCACCCAAAGGAACTCCTAGATGACGTGTGTCATATGGAATCTCCCTTTGGTTCATTTGGAGACAATGTTAGTTTCGGTACAAGATAGGTGCATAGTTTGTGCCTAATGCTTATGCAAGGTAGGTGCTTGGTTTGCATGGAACATACCATATGCTTGGAAATCAATTTGGATGCACCCGATGGAACTCCTTGATGACGTGTGTCATATGGAATCTCGCTTCGGTCCATTTGGAGACATTGTTAGTTTTGGTGCAAGATAGGTGCACAGTTTGCACCTAATGCACCATAGTCTAAGAAACCATTTTGGACGCACTTGTTGGTACTCCAAGGTGAAGGGGCTCAAGTGGATGCTCGGTTCGGTCTGTTTGGAGATAGTGCTAATCTTGATGCAAGATAGGTGCACGTTTTGCATGGAACATACCAAATACTTGAAAATCAATTTGGATGCACCCGATGGAACTCTTTGATGACGTGTGTCATATGGAATCTCGCTTCGGTCCATTTGGAGACATTGTTAGTTTCGGTGCAAGATAGGTGCACAATTTGCACCTAATGCACCATAGTCTAAGAATCCATTTTGGACGCACTTGTTGGTACTCCTAGGTGAAGGGGCTCAAGTGGATGCTCGGTTCGGTCTGTTTGGAGATAGTGCTAATCTTGATGCAAGATAGGTGCACGGTTTGCATGGAACATACCAAATACTTGAAAATCAATCTGGACGCACATGATGGAACTCCTAGATGACGTGTGTCATACGAAATCTAGCTTCGGTCAGTTTGGAGACAGTGTTAGTTTCGGTGCGAGATAGGTGCAAGGTTCGCACATAATGCAGCCTAAGCTAAGAAACCATATTGGACGCACCCGATGGTACTCCTAGGTAAAAGGCTCTAGTGAAAGCTCGGTTCGGCCTGTTTAGAGATAGTGCTAATCTTGATACAAGATAGGTCCACGATTTGCATGGAACATACCATATGCTCATAAATCAATTTGGACACACCAGATGGAACTCTTAGATGGGTGTCATATGGAATCTCACTTCCGTCCGTTCAGAGACAATGTTAGTTTTGGTGCAAGATAGGTGCACGGTTTGCACCTAATGCACCATAGGATAAGAAACCATTTTGGACGCACCCGATGGTACTCCTAGGTCAAGGGGCTCAAGTGACAGCTCGGTTTGGTCTGTTTGGAGATAGTGCTAATCTTGATGCAAGATAGATGCACGGTTTGCATGGAACATATGATATGCTCAGAAATCAATTAGGACGCACCTGACATAACTCCTTGATGATGTGTGTCATATGGAATCTTGCTTCGGTTCGTTTAGAGACTGTGTTAGTTTTGGTACAAGATAGGTGCATAGTTTGTGCCTAATGCACCATAGTCTAAGAAACCATTTTTGATGCACCTGTTTGTACTTCTAGATGAAGAGGCTCAAGTGGAGGCTCGATTTGGTCTGTTCAGATATAGTGCTAATCTTGATGCAAGATAGTTGCACAGTTTGCATGGAACGTACCATATGTTAAGAAATCAATTTGAACGCACCCAATAGAACTCCTAGATGACGTGTGTCATATGGAATCTCGCTTTGGTCCATTTGGAGACAATGTTAGTTTCGGTACAAGATAGGTGCATAGTTTGTGCCTAATGCACCATAGTCTAAGAAACCATTTTTGATGCACCTGTTTGTACTTCTAGATGAAGAGGCTCAAGTGGAAGCTCGGTTCGGTCTGTTTGGACATAGTGCTAATCTTGATGCAAGATAGGTGCACGGTTTGCATGGAACATACCATTTGCTTGGAAATCAATTTGGATGCACCTGGTGAACTCCTTGATGACGTGTGTCTTATGGAATCTCGCTTTGGTCTGTTTAGAAGTAGTGTTAGTTTCAGTGCAAGATATGAGCAAGGTTTGCGCCTAATGCACCATAGTCTAAGAAACCATTTTGGAAGCACCTGTTGGTACTTCGGTGAAGAGGCTCAAGTGGAAGCTCGGTTTGATATGTTTGGAGATAGTGCTAATCTTGATGCAAGATAGGTGCATGATTTGCAAGGAACATACCATATGCTTAGAAATCAATTTGGACGCACCCAATGGAACTCCTAGATGACGTGTGTCACATGGAATCTTGCTTCGGTCCATTTGTAGACATTGTAAGTTTTAGTGCAATATAGGTGCACAGTTTGCGCCTAATGCACCGTAGTCTAAGAAACCATTTGGACGCACTATTTGGTACTCCTGGGTGAAGAGGCTCAAGTGGAAGCTTGGTTCAGTCAGTTTGGAGATAGTGCTAATCCTTATGCAAGGTAGGTGCATGGTTTGCATGGAACATACCATATGCTTGGAAATCAATTTGGATGTACCCGATGGAACTCCTTGATGACGTGTGTCATATGGAATCTCGCTTTGGTCCATTTGGAGACATTGTTAGTTTCGGTGCAAGATAGGTGTGCAGTTTGCACCTAATGCACCATAGTCTAAGAAACCATTTTGGACGCATTTGTTGGTACTCCTAGGTGAAGGGGCTCAAGTGGATGCTCGGTTCGGTCTGTTTGGAGATAGTTCTAATCTTGAAGCAAGATAGGTGCACGGTTTGCATGGAACATGCCAAATACTTGAAAATCAATCTGGACGCACATGACGGAACTCCTAGATGACGTGTGTCATACGAAATCTTGCTTCGGTCTTGATGAGGACATCAACACCAGCGATACATATCCTACATCCACCAGCGATACATATCCTACATCCACCAGCGATACATATCCTACATCCTCTCCGACACAAACTATAGCTGGTCCTCTTACTCGTGCTCGTGCCCGTCAACTCAACCTTCAAGTAAGTTCAGCTTTAAACTCTTGTCAATCATATTTAGACAATGGAGACACGTGCACTTTGGTGTTGCTCAGGAATAATGGACAAGATCAGCAAGGGAAGGTTCAACTGCATTCAGAATTTGAGGCAACACCAACTTCAAGGGCTGATTGCATATGGGAAGAGTGATAACTTAACAAAGGTGATTGGAGATCAGGTCCAAGCCTCCACAACATCCTCTGTCAAGTTACCACGTCGTTTCTAAAGCAAGGAAACAAAGAGTCCAAACCCAACACGTTTTGGGAGTTGGATTCGGACTGGAAAATAACTCTAACTTGTATGGATCACCACGGCGTCATATGGACTCCAACTGGGACGTTCCTATACTTGTTGGAAAGCTCATGAAGTCTACTTTCCAATGGGTCCAACCACATATCTATGCGGCTTATGAGTCGGGCGCAGTCCTTGTTTTCGTGCCGACACCTTTTTCTGTTTTGGTGCTGCGTCACCCTATTTTGGACCAATGGCCCATGTATCAAGTTGAGTCCATTAGGGACGCGTCCTAGGGTTGGAGGACGACTCTAGCACCCCTTTGGTCGTCCTCCCCTCTATTTATTTACATCTAGAGCCGCCATGAACAACTGGGTTTTGATTAGATAAAGTTTAGCCTTCGCTACTTGCTTGTAAACGCGCGTGCTGATCCAGCCGCCCGTCTTCTTGTTTTCGAAACCCCACTTCATTAGAGATTGAGTTTGAAACCTTCATTTACATCTGGTAATTTAGTACTTGTTCTACTTGTTCTTGCTGGTTCTTTGATTGCTTGCAGGATGAGTGCCCTAGTGGCCGGGTGTTGCGCTCCACAAGATCGTGACAGCCATTGGAGGCGGTGTATCGGTTGCTAAGGCGCAGTCTTGAGGGCTGTAGTCGGGCCGTGAACGTCATCTCCATTCACTAATCGAGTTATCCAGCGCCTCTCATCGAAAGATCAGGCGAAAACCCTAGTGGGTTCACATCAGTTGGTATCAGAGCAAGGTTTATCGGTGAGAGTTTTCCAATTCTTCGTGTTTGTTTTTCCTATAGTCCAAAAAAAAGACAAAAAATATAGCAGATTTGTTTTCCATAATCCTATAAATCCTTTGTGCCGTGGCTAGTACTACTTAGTTAGGGCTGGTTGAATGAGTGTTTGCTTCGGTCGTGTCCAGTGCTGGTTTTAGTTTAGTCCTTTAGAGTTTTGAGTTCTTGTCACCATCTAGTCACAACTGCGTCCAATCTATTGTGGGTTGGAATTTGAGTAGATCTTGATAATAGGTGCAGCCACTTGTTGGTCTATTCTGCGTTTCCATCAACTAGATCCAAAAGGAAAGATAGCACTTCATACTTGTGCTAGATATATTGAATTTTGAGGTTCAGCCTTACTCTAGTGAGAGGGTGAGAGTGGTGAAGTGATATTTTGTACTATTTTGTTTATATAATCAGGTTTTGAGGTTCCCAAAAAAAAAGAAAAGAGAAAGAAAAAAAATAGAGAAAAAAAAGAAAGAAAGAAAGAAAGAAAAAAGAAAAAAAATCAAAAAAAGGGGATTGTTGTTCCTTTTGTTTCCAGTAGGGCTGCTCATTTTGTTTCTAGTGGTGTGCTGAGTTTTCCCTTTGTGTCCAGGCTCGCGTCTCTAGCACGGTCTAGGCTAGGACCAGCACAGTACCACCATTGAGCGTTTATTCAGCTCGCTTTTATAACTAACGTGGTGCTAGTTCGTTCCTTGTTTCAGCCCACCTATAGCTCCACATACTCTACAGCTTGACAGGTCTTGTGCTGCAGCACCGATACACTTCGTCCATTGCTGTACACTTGTTGGCAGACGACCCCTCCTGTCAAGCAAGGTAAGAATTGGTAAGAACTTGTGTTACAGGTTGAGTGTGAGCGACTTGCTGTAGCTACATCCTAGTAGTTGTAGGGCTTTTATTTCTTCACTTGCCTTTTTGTTGTCTTTGTCTTTGAACCATGCCAGGGGCAGATGATGGTAACGAAACACCACTTACACCTCGCACTAAGGGCATCATACAACATTTTGAAAGGAAAGTGAAGCTGCACACAGAGGGACTTGATAATGACTTGCAGGTGACAAATGAAAAGCTGGGACAGTTGGAGGCTACGCAGATTGCCACAAACAACAAGCTCACAAGTTTGGAGGAATCCGTTGCTAGTGTGGACAAAAGCCTTGCTGCTCTCCTAAGGCGATTTGATGCTTTCCACACAATGGACAAAGAGGAGCATAAGGAAGAAAACAAGGAGGAAGACCGAGTGGATGGCAATTATGATGATGATTACACTGCTGATATGGAACGAGATGATCAAGACACTCATCATCGACGTCACCTACGTCACACCCGTAGAGGTATGGGTGGCCACCACCGACGCGAGGTACACAATAATAATGATGCTTTCAGTAAGATTAAATTTAAAACACCTCCTTTTGATGGTAAATATGACCCTGATGCATACATTACTTGGGAGATTGCTGTTGACCAAAAGTTTACATGTCATGAATTCCCTGAGGATACACGTGTTAGGGCTGCTACTAGTGAGTTCACCGATTTTGCTTCCGTTTGGTGGATAGAACATGGCAAGAAAAATCCTAATAACATACCTAGAACTTGGAATGCGTTGAAACAAGTCATGAGGGCTAGATTTGTTCCTTCTTACTATGCACGTGACATGATTAATAAGTTGCAGCAATTGAGACAAGGTGCTAAAAGTGTAGAAGAATATTATCAGGAATTACAAATGGGTATGCTGCGATGTAATTTAGAGGAGGAAGAAGAACCTGCTATGGCTAGATTTTTGGGCGGGTTAAATCGTGAAATCCAAGACATTCTTGCTTATAAAGATTATACTAACGTAACACGTTTGTTTCATCTTGCTTGTAAAGCTGAAAGGGAAGTGCAGGGACAACGTTCTAGTGCCAAATCTAACAATTCTGCAGGGAAATCCTGGCAACAACGCACATCTGCTACATTGTCGGGTGGTGTACCTCTTCCATCAAGCCGATCAATAGCTCCACCACCTTCCTACAGCGACAAACCACATGATTCTTCCACAAATACAGCAACTAAATCAGCCCAGAGACCAATCGCTAGTGCCACCTCGGTTAATTCCACGGGAAGAACAAGAGATGTTCAGTGTCAGCGATGCAAGGGATATGGGCACATGATGCGTGACTGCCCAAACAAGCGAGTTATGATTGTCAGGGATGATGGTGAGTACTCATCTGCTAGTGATTTTGATGAGGATACACTTGCACTGCTTGCGACTGACCATGCAGGTAATGAAAATCAAATAGAAGAACATATTAATGCAGGTGAAGCGGACCACTATGAGAGCTTGATCGTGCAGCGAGTGCTTAGTGCACAAATGGAGATGGAGGAGCAAAATCAGCGACACATTTTATTCCAAACAAAGTGTGTCATCAAAGAGCGTTCTTGTCGCATGATCATTGATGGAGGTAGCTGCAACAACTTGGCAAGCAGCGATATGGTGCAGAAGCTTGCCCTCCACACTAAGCCACACCCGCATCCCTACTACATCCAATGGCTGAACAACAGTGGTAAGGCAAAGGTAACTAGACTTGTGAGAATTAATTTTTCCATCGGATCCTACAAAGATATTGTTGAATGTGATGTTGTGCCTATGCAAGCTTGTAACATTCTGCTAGGTAGACCTTGGCAATTTGATAGAGATTCTATGCATCATGGTAGATCAAATCAGTATTCTTTTCTATACCATGATCGCAAAATTGTGTTGCATCCTATGTCCCCTGAAACTATTATGCAAACTGATGTTGCTAGGGCTACTAAAGCAAAGAGTGAGAGCAATAAAAATGATAAATCTGTAATTGGTAACAAAGATGAGATAAAACTGAAAGGACGTTGTATGATAGCTACCAAATCAGATATTAATGAGTTCAATGCATCCACTTCTGTTGCTTATGCTGTGATATGCAAGGATGCTTTGATTTCAATTAAGGATATGCAATGTTCTTTGCCCCCTGCTGTTGCTAACGTTTTGCAGGAGTATTCTGATGTGTTTCCAAGTGAGGTACCAGCGGGGCTGCCTCCACTACACGGGATTGAGCACCAAATTGATCTTATTCCTGGATCAATTTTGCCAAATCGTGCACCATACAGCACAAACCCGGAGGAAACAAAGGAAATTCAGCGACAAGTGCAAGAACTACTAGACAAAGGTTATGTCCGAGAATCTCTTAGTCCTTGTGCTGTTCCAGTAATTTTAGTGCCTAAGAAAGATGGAACATGGCGTATGTGTGTTGATTGTAGAGCTATTAATAATATCACCATTCGATATCGACACCCTATTCCACGATTAGATGATATGCTAGATGAACTGAGTGGTGCTGTTGTGTTTTCAAAAGTTGATTTACATAGTGGGTACCACCAGATTCGTATGAAATTGGGAGATAAAGGTAGAAAGCAATTGATTCTGGAACCTGGGGATTTGGTTTGGTTGCATTTGCGAAAAGATAGATTTCTAGAACTGAGAAAATCCAAATTGATGCCTAGAGCTGATGGTCCTTTTAAAGTGCTGAAACGAATTAATGAGAATGCATATAAGCTTGATCTTCCTGCAGATTTTGGGGTTAGTCCCACATTTAACATTGCAGATTTGAAGCCTTATTTGGGTGAGAAAGATGAGCTTGAGTCGAGGACGACTCAAATGCAAGAAAGGGTGGATGATGAGGACATCAACACCAGCGATACATATCCTACATCCACCAGCGATACATATCCTACATCCACCAGCGATACATATCCTACATCCTCTCCGACA
Source organism: Sorghum bicolor (assembly GCF_000003195.3). Classification (NCBI taxonomy): domain Eukaryota; kingdom Viridiplantae; phylum Streptophyta; class Magnoliopsida; order Poales; family Poaceae; genus Sorghum; species Sorghum bicolor. The sequence goes on from NW_018396397.1 coordinate 1,136,268, forward strand.
CAACCTATAGCTGGTCCTCTTACTCGTGCTCGTGCCCATCAACTCAACCTTCAAGTAAGTTCAGCTTTAAACCCTTGTCAATCATATTTAGACAATGGAGACACGTGCACTTTGGTGTTGCTCAGGAATAATGGACAAGATCAGCAAGGGAAGGTTCAACTGCATTCAGAATTTGAGGCAACACCAACTTCAAGGGCTGATTGCATATGGGAAGAGTGATAACTTAACAAAGGTGATTGGAGATCAGGTCCAAGCCTCCACAACATCCTCTATCAAGTTACCACGTCGTTTCTAAAGCAAGGAAACAAAGAGTCCAAACCCAACACGTTTTCGGAGTTGGATTCGGACTGGAAAATAACTCTAACTTGTATGGATCACCACGGCGTCATATGGACTCCAACTGGGACGTTCCTATACTTGTTGGAAAGCGCATGAAGTCTACTTTCCAATGGGTCCAACCACATATCTATGCGGCTTATGAGTCGGGCGCAGTCCTTGTTTTCGTGCCGACACCTTTTTCTGTTTTGGTGCTGCGTCACCCTATTTTGGACCAATGGCCCATGTATCAAGTTGAGTCCATTAGGGACGCGTCCTAGGGTTGGAGGACGACTCTAGCACCCCTTTGGTCGTCCTCCCCTCTATTTATTTACATCTAGAGCCGCCATGAACAATTGGGTTTTGATTAGATAAAGTTTAGCCTTCGCTACTTGCTTGTAAACGCGCGTGCTGATCCAGCCGCCCGTCTTCTTGTTTTCGAAACCCCACTTCATTAGAGATTGAGTTTGAAACCTTCATTTACATCTGGTAATTTAGTACTTGTTCTACTTGTTCTTGCTGGTTCTTCGATTGCTTGCAGGACGAGTGCCCTAGTGGCCGGGTGTTGCGCTCCACAAGATCGTGACAGCCATTGGAGGCGGTGTATCGGTTGCTAAGGCGCAGTCTTGAGGGCTGTAGTCGGGCCGTGAACGTCATCTCCATTCACTAATCGAGTTATCCAGCGCCTCTCATCGAAAGATCAGGCGAAAACCCTCGTGGGTTCACATCAGGTCTGTTTGGAGACAGTGTTAGTTTCGGTGCAAGATAGGTGCAAGGTTTGCACATAATGCAGCCTAGGCTAAGAAACCATTTTGGACGCACCCGATGGTACTCTTAGGTAAAATTCTCAAGTGAAAGCTCGGTTTGGCCTGTTTAGAGATAGTGCTAATCTTGATACAAGATAGGTGCACGATTTGCATGGAACATACCATATGCTCAGAAATCAATTTGGACACACCAGATGGAACTCCAAGATGGGTGTCATGTGGAATCTCACTTCCGTCCGTTTAGAGACATTGTTAGTTTTGGTGCAAGATAGGTGCACGGTTTGCACCTAATGCACCATAGGATAAGAAACCATTTTGGACGCACCCGATGGTACTCCTAGGTCAAGGGGCTCAAGTGACAGCTCGGTTTGGTCTGTTTGGAGATAGTGCTAATCTTGATGCAAGAGAGATACACGGTTTGCATGGAACATATGATATGCTTAGAAATCAATTAGGACGCACCTGATATAACTCCTTGATGATGTGTGTCATATTGAATCTTGCTTCGGTTCGTTTAGAGACCGTGTTAGTCTTGGTAGAAGATATGTGCACGGTTTACGCCTAATGCACCATAGGCTAAGAAACAATTTTAGACGCACCCGATGGTACTCGTTGTTGAAGAGGCTCAAGTGGAGGCTCGATTTGGTCTGTTCGGATATAGTGTTAATCTTGATGCAAGATAGTTGCACAGTTTGCATGGAACATACCGTATGTTAAGAAATCAATTCGAACGCACCCAATGGAACTCCTAGATGACGTGTGTCATATGGAATCTCGCTTTGGTCCATTTGGAGACAATGTTAGTTACGGTACAAGATAGGTGCATAGTTTGTGCCTAATGCACCATAGTCTAAGAAACCATTTTTGACACACCTGTTTGTACTTCTAGATGAAGAGGCTCAAGTGGAAGCTCGGTTCGGTCTGTTTGGACATAGTGCTAATCTTAATGCAAGATAGGTGCACGGTTTGCATGGAACATACCATTTGCTTGGAAATCAATTTGGATGCACCTGGTGAACTCCTTGATGACGTGTCTTATGGAATCTCGCTTTGGTCTGTTTAGAAGTAGTGTTAGTTTCAGTGCAAGATATGAGCAAGGTTTGCGCCTAATGCACCATAGTCTAAAAAACCATTTTGGAAGCACCTGTTGGTACTTCGGTGAAGAGGCTCAAGTGGAAGCTCGGTTTGATATGTTTGGAGATAGTGCTAATCTTGATTTAAGATAGGTGCATGATTTGCAAGGAACATACCATATGCTTAGAAATCAATTTGGACGCACCCAATGGAACTCCTAGATGACGTGTGTCACATGGAATCTTGCTTCGGTCCATTTGTAGACATTGTAAGTTTTAGTGCAATATAGGTGCACAGTTTGCGCCTAATGCACCGTAGTCTAAGAAACCATTTGGACGCACTATTTGGTACTCCTGGGTGAAGAGGCTCAAGTGGAAGCTTGGTTCAGTCAGTTTGGAGATAGTGCTAATCCTTATGCAAGGTAGGTGCATGGTTTGCATGGAACATACCATATGCTTGAAAATCAATTTGGATGCACCCGATGGAACTCCTTGATTACGTGTGTCATATGGAATCTCACTTTTGTTTGTTTAGAAACAGTGTTAGTTTTGGTGCAAGATATGTGCATGGTTTGCGCCTAATGCACCATAGTCTAAGAAACCATTTCGGAAGCACCTGTTGGTACTTCGGTGAAGAGGCTCAAGTGGAAGCTTGGTTTGATCTGTTTCGAGATAGTGCTAATCTTGATGCAAGATAGGTGTATGATTTGCGAGGAACATACCGTATGCTTAGAAAATCAATTCGGACGCACCCAATGGAACTCCTAGATGACGTGTTTCATATGGAATCTCGCTTCGGTCTGTTTTGAGACAATGTTAGTTTCGGTGCAAGATAGGTGCATAGTTTGTGCCTAATGCACCATAGACTAAGAAACCATTTTTGACACACCTGTTTGTACTTCTAGATAAAGAGGTTCAAGTGGAAGCTCGGTTCGGTCTTTTTGGAGATAGTGCTAATCTTGATGCAAGATAGGTGCACGGTTTGCATGGAACATGACATATGCATGGAAATCAATTTGGATGCATCCGTATGCAAGATCGGTGCACGGTTTGCATGGAACATACCATATGCTTGGAAATCATTTTGGATGCACCCAATGGAACTCCTTGATCACGTGTGTCATATGGAATCTCACTTTGGTCTGTTTAGAAACAGTGTTAGTTTTGGTGCAAGATATGTGCATGGTTTGCGCCTAATGCACCATAGTCTAAGAAACCATTATGGAAGCACATGTTGGTACTTCGGTGAAGAGGCTCAAGTGGAAGCTTGGTTTGATCTGTTTGGAGATAGTGTTAATCTTGATGCAAGATAGGTGTATGATTTGCAAGGATCATACCATATGCTTAGAAAATCAATTCGGACGCACCCAATGGAACTCCTAGATGATGTGTTTCATATGGAATCTCGCTTCGGTCTGTTTGGAGATCATGTTAGTTTCGGTGCAAGATAGGTGCATAGTTTGTGCCTAATGCACCATAGTCTAAGAAACCATTTTTGACACACCTGTTTGTAGTCCTAGATGAAGAGGCTCAAGTGGAAGCTCGGTTCGGTCTGTTTGGAGATAGTGCTAATCTTGATGCAAGATAGGTGCACGGTTTGCATGGAACATACCATGTGCTTGGAAATCAATTTGGATGCACCCGATGGAACTCCTTGATGATGTATGTCATATGGAATCTCACTTCGGTCCGTTGAGAGACAGTGTTAGTTTCAGTGCAAGATAGGTGCACGGTTTGCTCCTAATGCACCATAGGATAAGAAACCATTTTGGACGCACCCGATGGTACTCCTAGGTCAAGGGGCTCAAGTGAAAACTCGGTTTGGTCTGTTTGGAGATAGTGCTAATCTTGATGCAAGATAGATGCACGGTTTGCATGGAACATACGATATGCTCAGAAATCAATTAGGACGCACCTGATATAACTCCTTGATGACGTGTGTCATATAGAATCTCGCTTCGGTTCATTTAGAGGTTGTTAGTTTTGGTAGAAGATATTTGCACAGTTTAAACCTAATGCACCATAGGCTAAGAAACCATTTTAGACGCACCCGATGGTACTCGTAGTTGAAGAGGCTCAAGTGGAGGCTCGATTTGGTCCATTCGGATATAGTGCTAATCTTGATGCAAGATAGTTGCACAGTTTGCATGGAACGTACCATATGTTAAGAAATCAATTTAGACGCACCCAATGGAACTCTTAGATGACGTGTGTCATATGGAATCTCGCTTCGGTCTGTTTGGAGACAATGTTAGTTTCAGTGCAAGATAGGTGCATAGTTTGTGCTTAATGCACCATAGTCTAAGGAACCATTTTTGACACACCTGTTTGTACTCCTAGATGAAGAGGCCCAAGTGGAAGCTCGGTTCGGTCTATTTGGAGATAGTGCTAATCTTGATGCAAGATAGGTGCACGGTTTACATGGAACATACCATATGCTTGGAAATCAATTTGGATGCATCCGTTGGAACTCCTTGATGACGTGTGTCATATGGAATCTCACTTTGGTCTATTTAGAAACAGTGTTAGTTTTGGTGCAAGATATGTGCATGGTTTGCGCCTAATGCACGAAAGTCTAAGAAACCATTTTGGAAGCTCCTATTGGTACTTCGGTGAAGAGGCTCATGTGGAAGCTCGGTTTGATCTGTTTGGAGATATTGCCAATCTTGATGCAAGATAGGTGCATGATTTACAAGGAACATACCATATGCTTAGAAATCAATTTGGACAC
>NW_018396397.1:1141497-1142993 GCF_000003195.3 Sorghum bicolor
ATTGGTCCAAAATAGGGTGACGCAGCACCAAAACAGAAAAAGGTGTCGGCACGAAAACAAGGACTGCGCCCGACTCATAAGCCGCATAGATATGTGGTTGGACCCATTGGAAAGTAGACTTCATGAGCTTTCCAACAAGTATAGGAACGTCCCAGTTGGAGTCCATATGACGCCGTGGTGATCCATACAAGTTAGAGTTATTTTCCAGTCCGAATCCAACTCCCAAAACGTGTTGGGTTTGGACTCTTTGTTTCCTTGCTTTAGAAATGACGTGGTAACTTGACAGAGGATGTTGTGGAGGCTTGGACCTGATCTCCAATCACCTTTGTTAAGTTATCACTCTTCCCATATGCAATCAGCCCTTGAAGTTGGTGTTGCCTCAAATTCTGAATGCAGTTGAACCTTCCCTTGCTGATCTTGTCCATTATTCCTGAGCAACACCAAAGTGCACGTGTCTCCATTGTCTAAATATGATTGACAAGAGTTTAAAGCTGAACTTACTTGAAGGTTGAGTTGACGGGCACGAGCACGAGTAAGAGGACCAGCTATAGGTTGTGTCGGAGAGGATGTAGGATATGTATCGCTGGTGGATGTAGGATATGTATTGCTGGTGGATGTAGGATATGTATCGCTGGTGTTGATGTCCTCATCATCCTCCCTTTCTTGCATTTGAGTCGTCCTCGACTCAAGCTCATCTTCCTCACCCAAATAAGGCTTCAAATCTGCAATGTTAAATGTGGGACTAACCCCAAAATCTGCTGGAAGATCAAGCTTATATGCATTCTCATTAATTCGTTGCAGCACTTTAAAAGGACCATCAGCTCTAGGCATCAATTTGGATTTTCTCAGTTCTGGAAATCTATCTTTTCGCAAATGCAACCAAACCAAATCCCCAGGTTCTAGAATCAATTGCTTTCTACCTTTATCTCCAGCGCATTTGTACTTAGCATTCATGCGCTCTATGTTTTGTTTAGTGGCTTCATGCAATTTTAACATCAATTCAGCACGTTGCTTAGCATCAAAATTTATTTTTTCAGAACTTGGCAAAGGCATTAAATCAATAGGAGCACGTGGCAAGAAGCCATAGACAATCTCAAAAGGACACATTTTTGTAGTAGAATGCAATGAACGATTATAGGCGAACTCAACATGAGGCAAACATTCTTCCCACATCTTAATATTCTTCTTTAAAACAGCCCTTAACATAGTGGATAAAGTTCTATTAACAACTTCAGTTTGACCATCAGTTTGGGGATGACAGGTGGTGGAAAATAAAAGCTTAGTCCCCAATTTGAACCACAAAGTCTTCCAAAAATGACTAAGAAATTTAGCATCACGATCAGAAACAATTGTGTTGGGCACACCATGTAAGCGAACAATTTCTCGAAAGAACAAATCAGCAATATTTGTAGCATCATCAGTTTTATGACATGGTATGAAATGTGCCATCTTAGAAAATCTATCAACAACCACAAACACACTATCACGTCCCCTCC
>NW_018396397.1:1143161-1178688 GCF_000003195.3 Sorghum bicolor
GAACATATTGGTCTTAATTGGTTCTAACCCAGATATCTGGTAATAAAGTTGATTCAGCAAAGTATATCTCCGTGATAAAGCATCAGCAATAATATTTTCCTTCCCTTTCTTGTGCTTAATAATATAAGGAAAAGATTCAATAAATTCAACCCACTTTGCATGCCTACGATTCAGTTTTCCTTGACTACGAATATGTTTCAAAGATTCATGATCAGAATGGATAATAAACTCTTTGGGCCACAAATAATGCTGCCATGTCTCTAATGTTCTAACAAGAGCATAGAGTTCTTTATCATAAGTTGAATAATTGAGAACAGGCCCACTCAATTTCTCACTAAAATATGCAATAGGTTTTCCCTCTTGTAATAAAACACCTCCCAAACCAATTCTACTAGCATCACATTCAAGCTCAAAAGTCTTATTAAAATCAGGAAGTTGTAGGAGAGGTGCATGAGTTAACTTATCTTTCAACATGTTGAATGAATTCTCTTGTGCTTTGCCCCAATCAAAAGGCACCCCCTTCTTTGTAAGCTCATTCAATGGTGCAGCAATGGTGCTGAAATCCTTCACAAAACGGCGATAGAATCCAGCAAGTCCTAGGAAACTCCGCACCTGGGTGATAGTATTTGGGACAGGCCATCCCTGTATAGCTTCCACCTTGGCTTGATCAACCTCAATTCCCTGTGGAGTCACAACATAACCAAGAAAAGACACTCGATCGGTGCAAAAGGTGCACTTCTCAAGGTTACCAAATAAACGTGCCTCGCGTAGTGCATTAAAAACAGCACGTAAATGATCAAGATGTTCATCCAATGATTTGTTGTAAATCAATATGTCATCAAAATATACGACAACAAATTTCCCAATGAAAGCACGCAAGACCTCGTTCATTAATCTCATGAAAGTACTAGGTGCATTAGTTAACCCAAAAGGCATGACTAACCACTCATACAAACCGAACTTAGTTTTGAAAGCAGTTTTCCATTCATCTCCCAATTTCATACGAATCTGGTGGTACCCACTACGTAAATCAACTTTTGAAAACACAACAGCACCACTCAGTTCATCTAGCATATCATCTAATCGTGGAATAGGTTGTCGATATCGAATGGTGATATTATTAATAGCTCTACAATCAACACACATACGCCATGTTCCATCTTTCTTAGGCACTAAAATTACTGGAACAGCACAAGGACTAAGAGATTCTCGGACATAACCTTTGTCTAGTAGTTCTTGCACTTGTCGCTGAATTTCCTTTGTTTCCTCCGGGTTTGTCCTGTATGGTGCACGATTTGGCAAAACTGCTCCAGGAATAAGATCAATTTGGTGCTCAATCCCACGTAGTGGAGGCAGCCCCGCTGGTACCTCACTTGGAAACACATCAGAATACTCCTGCAAAACGTTAGCAACAGCAGGGGGCAAAGAACATTGCATATCCTCAATTGAAATCAAAGCATCCTTGCATATCAAAGCATAAGCAACAGAAGTGGATGCATTGAACTCATTAATATCTGATTTGGTAGCTATCATACAACGTCCTTTCAGTTTTATCTCATCTTTGTTACCAATTACAGATTTATCATTTTTATTGCTCTTGCTCTTTGCTTTAGTAGCCCTAGCAACATCAGTTTGCATAATAGTTTCAGGGGACATAGGATGCAACACAATTTTGCGATCATGGTATAGAAAAGAATACTGATTTGATCTACCATGATGCATAGAATCTCTATCAAATTGCCAAGGTCTACCTAGCAGAATGTTACAAGCTTGCATAGGCACAACATCACATTCAACAATATCTTTGTAGGATCCGATGGAAAAATTAATTCTCACAAGTCTAGTTACCTTTGCCTTACCACTGTTGTTCAGCCATTGGAAGTAGTAGGGATGCGGGTGTGGTTTGGTGTTGAGGGCAAGCTTCTGCACCATATCGCTGCTTGCCAAGTTGTTGCAGCTACCTCCATCAATGATCATGCGACAAGAACGCTCTTTGATGACACACTTTGTTTGGAATAAAATGTGTCGCTGATTTTGTTCCGCCATCTCCATTTGTGCACTAAGCACTCACTGCACGATCAAGCTCTCATAGTGGTCCGCTTCACCTGCATTAATATGTTCTTCTATTTGATCTTCATTACCTGCATGGTCAGTCGCAAGCAGTGCAAGTGTATCCTCATCAAAATCACTAGCAGATGAGTACTCACCATCATCCCTGACAATCATAACTCGCTTGTTTGGACAGTCACGCATCATGTGCCCATATCCCTTGCACCGGTGACATTGTATGTTGCTTGTTCTACCCGTCGATGCCACGGATGAAGTACTCGCAGCAGGCTTTTGCATCGTCTTCGCAACTGAATTGGTGGGGGCAGCTCGAGTCTTGTCACTAGATGATGGAGTAGAAATACGTGTAGATGGAGTTGAAGCCACGCGTTGCTGCCATGAATTAGCCTTCCCTGCAGAAATATTACTCCTTGTGCTAGCACGTTGTCCCTGCACTTCCCTTTCAGCTTTACAAGCAAGATGAAACAAACGGGTTACATTATTGTATTCTTTGTAAGCGAGGATGTCCTGAATTTCCCGATTTAACCCACCCAAAAATCTAGCCATAGCCGGTTCCTCATCCTCCTCTAGGTTACAACGCAACATACCCGTTTGTAATTCCTGATAATATTCTTCTACACTTTTAGCACCTTGTCTTAACTGCTGCAACTTATTTATCATATCACGCGCATAGTAAGATGGAACAAATCTAGCTCTCATGGCCCTTTTCAGCGCATCCCAAGTTCTAGGTAAGTTATTAGGATTTTTCTTTCCATATTCTATCCACCAAACAGAAGCAAAATCTGTAAACTCACTAGTAGCAGCCCTAACACGTGTAGTCTCAGGAAATTCATGACATGCAAACTTTTGATCAACAGCAATCTCCCAAGTGATGTAAGCATCAGGGTCATATTTACCATCAAAAGGGGGTATCTTAAATTTAATCTTACTGAAAGCATCATCATTATTGTGTACCTCGCGTCGGCGGTTGCCACCCATACCTCTACGGTTGTGACGAAGGCGACGTCGATCACGAGTGTCTTGATCATCATGTTCAGTATCACCAGTGTAGTCATCTTCATGACTACCGTGCTCTCGATCTCCCTCCTTTTCTTCTTTATGCTTCTCTTTATCTTCGGTGTGGAAAGCATCAAATCGCCTTAGGAGAGCAGCAAGGCTTTTGTCCACACTAGCAACGGATTCCTCCAAACTTGTGAGCTTGTTGTTTGTGGCAATCTGCGTAGCCTCCAACTGCCCCAGCTTTCCATTCGTCACCTGCAAGTCGTTATCAAGTCCCTCTGTGTGCAGCTTCACTTTCCTTTCAAAATGTTGTATGATGCCCTTAGTGCGAGGTGTAAGTGGTGTTTCGTTACCATCATCTGCCCCTGGCATGGTTCAAAGACAAAGACAACAAAAAGACAAGTGAAGAAATAAAAGCCCTACAACTACTAGGATGTAGCTACAGCAAGTCGCTCACACTCAACCTGTAACACAAGTTCTTACCAATTCTTACCTTGCTTGACAGGAGGGGTCGTCTGCCAACAAGTGTACAGCAATGTACGAAGTGTATCGGTGCTGCAGCACAAGACCTGTCAAGCTGTAGAGTATGTGGAGCTATAGGTGGGCTGAAACAAGGAACGAACTAGCACCACGTTAGTTATAAAACCGAGCTGAATAAGCGTTCGACGATGGTACTGTGCTGGTCCTAGGCTAGACCGTGCTAGAGACGCGAGCCTGGACACAAAGGAAAACCACAGCACACCCCCGAAAACAAGGTGGGACAAACCTAAAATCAATATGAAAAACAGCCCCTTTTTTTTGAATCTTTTCTCTTTTCTTTTTTTTTCTTTTTTTTGGGCAACCTCAAAAACTGATTATATGAACAAAAGAATACAAAAGAGCAATTCGCTCCACACACTTTTTTCGCTCCACACTCTCTCTCTCTAGAGTAAGGCCGAACAAGTAGAGTTATCTTTCTTTTTGAACTCAGATTGGAACTCTACTCGATCCGGACCAAGACCACAGTTCAATTCAGACTTCGCAACAGATTCGACAGAGAGAAGATATGGTAATACTCGGCTGTGTATAGATGGTGACAAGAACTCGAAACTCTAAAGGACTAGACACTAAGACCAGCAACTCGACACAAACCGAAGCAACGCAAATTCAACAAGCCCTAACTAAAACGGTACTAGCCAAGGCACAAAGGTTTAATAGGATTATGGAAAAACTAATCTACTATATTTTTTTAGCTTTTCTGGACTATAGGAAATTAATTAAAAACAGCAAAGGATTAGAAGTCTCTCACCGAAGAACCTTGCTCTGATACCAACTGATGTGAGCCCGCTAGGGTTTTTGGCCTGATCTTTCGATGAGAGGCGCTGGATAACTCGATTAGTGGATGGAGATGACGTTCACGGCCCGACTACAGCCCTCAAGACCGTGCCTTAGCAACCGATACACCACGTCCAACAGCCGTCACGATCTTGTGGAGCGCGACAACCAGCCCCTAGGGCTCCCGTCCTGCAAGCAATCGAAGAACTAGCAAGAACGAGGAAACAAGCACTGAGTTTGCAAGATGAATTGAAGGTTTTAAACTGAATCTTAATCAACAATGGGGTTCCGAAGACAAGGAGGCGGGCGGCTGATCCTGCACGCGCGCCTACAAGCAAGTAGCGAAGGCTAAACTTGATCTAAACAAAACCCAGTTGTTCATGGCGGCTCTAGATGTAAATAAATAGAGGGGAGGACGACCAAAGGGGTGCTAGAGTCGTCCTCCAACCCTAGGACGCGTCCCTAATGGACTCAACTTGATACATGGGCCATTGGTCCAAAATAGGGTGACGCAGCACCAAAACAGAAAAAGGTGTCGGCACGAAAACAAGGACTGCGCCCTACTCATAAGCCGCATAGATATGTGGTTGGACCCATTGGAAAGTAGACTTCATGAGCTTTCCAACAAGTATAGGAACGTCCCAGTTGGAGTCCATATGACGCCGTGGTGATCCATACAAGTTAGAGTTATTTTCCAGTCCGAATCCAACTCCCAAAACGTGTTGGGTTTGGACTCTTTGTTTCCTTGCTTTAGAAACGACGTGGTAACTTGACAGAGGATGTTGTGGAGGCTTGGACCTGATCTCCAATCACCTTTGTTAAGTTATCACTCTTCCCATATGCAATCAGCCCTTGAAGTTGGTGTTGCCTCAAATTCTGAATGCAGTTGAACCTTCCCTTGCTGATCTTGTCCATTATTCCTGAGCAACACCAAAGTGCACGTGTCTCCATTGTCTAAATATGATTGACAAGAGTTTAAAGCTGAACTTACTTGAAGGTTGAGTTGACGGGCACGAGCACGAGTAAGAGGACCAGCTATAGGTTGTGTCGGAGAGGATGTAGGATATGTATCGCTGGTGGATGTAGGATATGTATCGCTGGTGTTGATGTCCTCATCAGAACTCCTAGATGACGTGTGTCAGATGGAATCTCGCTTTGGTCTGTTTGGAGACAATGTTAGTTTCGGTGCTAGATAGGTGCATAGTTTGTGCCTAATGCAAAACAGTCTAAGAAACCATTTTTGACGCACCTGTTTGTACTCCTAGATGAAGAGGCTCAAATGGAAGCTCGGTTCGGTCTGTTTGGAGATGGTGCTAATCTTGATGCAAGATAGGTGCACGGTTTGCAAGGAACATACCATATGCTTAGAAATCAATTTGGACGCACCCAGTGGAACTCCTAATGCGCCATAGTCCAAGAAACCATTTTGGACGCACTATTTGGTACTCTTGGTTGAAGAGGCTCAAGTGGAAGCTTGGTTCGGTCAGTTTGGAGATAGTGCTAATCCTTTTGCAAGGTAGGTGTATGGTTTGCACGGAACATACCATATGCTTGGAAATCAATTTGGATGCACCCGATGGACCTCTTTGATGACATGTGTCATATGGAATCTCGCTTCGGTCCATTTAAAGACATTGTTAGTTTTTGTGCAAGATAAGTGCACAGTTTGTACCTAATGCACCATAGTCTAAGAAACCATTTTGGATGCACTTGATGGTACTCCTAGGTGATGGGTCTCAAGTGGATGCTCGGTTCGGTCTAATTGGAGATAGTGCTAATCTTGATGCAATATAGGTGCACGGTTTGCATGGAACATACCAAATGCTTAGAAATCAATCTGGACACAAATGATGGAACTCTTAGATGACGTGTGTCATATGAAATCTTGCTTCGGTCTTTTTGGAGACAGCGTTAGTTTCGGTGCAAGATAGGTGCAAGGTTTGCACATAATGCAGTATAGGCTAAGAAACCATTTTGGACGCACCCGATGGTACTCCTAGGTAAAAGGCTCAAGTGAAAGCTTGGTTTGGTCTATTTGGATAATGCTAATCTCGATGCAAGATAAATGCACGGTCTGCATGGAACATACCATATGCTTAGAAATTAATTTGGACACACCTGATAGATCTCCTTGATGACGTGTGTCATATGGAATCTCGCTTTGGTGTGCTTAGAGACAGTATTAGTTTTAGTGCAAGAAATTTGCACGGTTTGCGCCTAATGCACCAAAGTCTAAGAAAACATTTTGGAAGCACATGTTGGTACTCCTAGTTGAAGAGGCTCAAGTGGAGCCTCGGTTCGGTCTGTTTAAAGATAGTGCTAATCTTGATGCAAGATAGGTGCACGATTTGCATGGAACATACCATATGCTCAGAAATCAATTTGGACGCACCAGATGGAACTCCTAGATGACATGTGTCATATGGAATCGCATTTCTATCCTTTTGGAGACAGTGTTAGTTTCGGTGCAAGATACGTGCACGGTTTGCACCTAATGCACCATAGGATAAGAAACCATTTTAGACACACCCGATGGTACTCCTAGATCAAGGGGCTCAAGTGACAGCTCGGTTTGGTCAGTTTGGAGATAGTGCTAATCTTGATGCAAAATAGATGCACTGTTTGCATGGAACAAATGATATGCTCAGAAATCAATTAGGACACACCTGATATAACTCCTTGATGATGTGTTTCATATGGAATCTTGCTTCATTTCGTTTAGAGACAGTGTTAGTTTTGGAAGAAGATATGTGCACGGTTGACGCCTAATGCACCATAGGCTAAGAAACCATTTTACACGCACCTGACGGTACTCATAGTTGAAGTGGCTCAAGTGGAGGCTCGATTTGGTCTGTTTGGATATAGTGCTAATCTTGATGCAAGATAGTTGCACAGTTTGCATGGAACGTACCATATGTTAAGAAATCAATTTGGACGCACCCAATGGTACTCCTAGGTCAAGGGGCTCAAGTGACAGCTCGGTTTGGTCTGTTTGAAGATAGTGCTAATCTTGATGCAAGATAGATGCACGGTTTGCATGGAACATATGATATGCTCAGAAATCAGTTAGGACGCACCTGATATAAGTCCTTGATGATGTGTGTCATATGAAATCTTGCTTTGGTTCGTTTAGAGACAGTGTTACTTTTGGTAGAAGATATGTGCACGGTTTACACCTAATGCACCATAGGCTAAGAAACCATTTTAGACGCACCCTCGTAGTTGAAGAGGCTCAAGAGGAGGCTTGATTTGGTCTGTTCGGATATAGTGCTAATCTTGATGCAAGATAGTTGCACAGTTTGCATGGAACGTACCATATGTTAAGAAATCAATTTGGACGCACCCAATGGAACTCCTAGATGACATGTGTCATATGGAATCTCGCTTCGGTCTGTTTGGAGACAATGTTAGTTTCGGTGCAAGATAGGTGCATAGTTTGTGCCTAATGCACCATAGTCTAAGAAACCATTTTTGACACACCTGTTTTTACTCCTAGATGAAGAGGCTCAAGTGGAAGCTCGGTTCGGTCTGTTTGGAGATAGTGCTAATCTTGATGCAAGATGGGTGCCCGGTTTGCATGGAACATACCATATGCTTGGGTTAGATGCACCCGGTGGAACTCCTTGATGACGTGTGTCATATGGAATCTCGCTTTGGTCTGTTTAGAAATAGTGTTAGTTTCAGTGCAAGATATGTGCATGGTCTGCGCCTAATGCACCATAGTCTAAGAAACCATTTTGGAAGCACCTGTTGGTACTTCGTTGAAGAGGCTCAAGTGGAAGATAGTGCTAATCTTGATGCAAGATAGGTGCATGATATGCAAGGAACATACCATATGCTTAGAAATCAATTTGGACACACCCAATAGAACTCCTAGATGACGTGTGTCATATGGAATCTTGCTTCGGTCCGTTTGTAGATATTGTAAGTTTTGGTGCAAGAGAGGTGCACAGTTTGCGCCTAACGCACCATAGTCTAAGAAACCATTTTGGACGCACTATTTGGTACTCCTGGGTGAAGAGGCTCAAGTGGAAGCCTGGTTCGGTCAGTTTGGAGATAGTGCTAATCCTTATGCAACGTAGGTGCATGGTTTGCATGGAACATACCATATACTAGGAAATCAATTTGGATGCACCCGGTCGAACTCCTTAATGACGTGTGTCATATGGAATGTCGCTTCGGTCCATTTGGAGACATTGTTAGTTTCGGTGCAAGATAGGTGCCCAGTTTGCACCTAATGCACCAGAGTCTAAGAAACCATTTTGGACACATTTGTTGGTACTCCTAGCTGAAGGGGCGCAAGTGGATGTTCAGTTCGGTCTGTTTAGAGATTGTGCTAATCTTGATGCAAGATAGGTGCACGGTTTGCATGGAACATACCAAATGCTTGGAAATCAATCTGGACGCACATGATGGAACTCCTATATGACGTGTGTCATACGAAATCTTGCTTTGGTCTGTTTGGAGACAGTGTTAGTTTCAGTGCAAGATAGGTGCAAGGTTTGCACATAATGCAGCATAGGCTAAGAAACCATTTTGGACGCACCTGATGGTACTCTTAGGTAAAAGGCTCAAGTGAAAGCTCGATTTGGTCTATTTGGAGATAGTGCTAATCTTGATGCAAGATAGATGCACGGTCTGCATGGAACATACCATATGCTTAGAAATTAATTTGGACACACCCGATAGAATTTCTTGATGATGTGTGTCATATGGAATCTCGCTTCGGTTCGTTTAGAGACAGTGTTAGTTTTGGTAGAAGATATGTGCACGGTTTGCGCCTAATGCACCAAAGTCTAAGGAACCATTTTGGAAGCACCTATTGGTACTCCTATGTGAAGAGGCTCAAGTGGAGGCTCGGTTCGGTCTGTTTAGAAATAGTGCTAACCTAGATGCAAGATAGGTGCACGATTTGCATGGAACATACCATATGCACAGAAATCAATTTGGACGCACCCAATGGAACTCCTAGATGACATGTGTTATATGGAATCTCGCTTCGGTCTGTTTGTTGACAATGTTTGTTTCGGTGCAAGATAGGTACATAGTTTGTGCCTAATGCACCATAGTCTAAGAAACCATTTTGACGCACCTGTTTGTACTCCTAGATGAAGGGGCTCAAGTGGATGCTCGCTTCGTTCTGTTTGGAGATAGTTCTAATCTTGATGCAAGATAGGTGCACGGTTTACATGGAACATACCATATGCTTGGAAATCAATTTGGACACACCCGATAGAATTTCTTGATGATGTGTGTCATATGGAATCTTGCTTCGGTTCATTTAGAGACATTGTTAGTTTTGGTAGAAGATATGTGCACTGTTTACGCCTAATGCACCATAGGCTAAGAAACCATTTTAGACGCACCCGATGGTACTCGTAGTTGAAGAGGCTCAAGTGGAGGCTCGATTTGGTCTGTTCGGAAATTGTGCTACTCTTGATGCAAGATAGTTGCACAGTTTGCATGGAACGTACCATACGTTAAGAAATCCGTTTGGATGCACCCAATGGAACTCCTTGATGACGTGTGTCATATGGAATCTCGCTTCGGTCTGTTCGGAGACAATGTTAGTTTCAGTGCAAGATAGGTGCATAGTTTGTGCCTAATGCACCATAGTCTAATTAACCATTTTTGACGCACATGTTTGTACTCCTAGAAGAAAAGGCTCAAGTGAAAGCTCGGTTCGGTCTGTTTGGAGATAGTGCTGATCTTGATGCAAGATAGGTGCACGGTTTGCATGGAATAGACCAAATGCTTGGAAATCAATTTGGATGCACCCGATGGAACTCCTTGATGACTTGTGTCATATGGAATCTCACTTTGGTCTGTTTAGAAATAGTGTTAGTTTCGGTGCAAGATATGTGCATGGTTTGTGGAGATAGTGCTAATCTTGATGCAAGATAGGTGCCTGATTCGCAAGAAACATACCATATGCTTAGAAATCAATTTGGACGCACCTAATGGAACTCCTAGATGGAATCTTGCTTCGGTCCGTTTGTAGACATTGTAAGTTTTAGTGCAAGATAGGTGCACAGTTTGCGCCTAACGCAGCATAGTCTAAGAAACCATTTTGGACACACTATTTGGTACTCCTGGGTGAAGAGGCTCAAGTGGAAGCTTGGTTCGGTCAGTTTGGAGATAGTGCTAATCCTTATGCAAGGTAGGTGCATGGTTTGCATGGAACATACCATATGCATGGAAACCAATTCTGATGCACCTGATGGAACTCCTTGATGACGTGTGTCATATGGAATCTCACTTCGGTCCATTTGAAGACATTATTAGTTTTGGTGCAAAATAGGTGCACAGTTTGCACCTAATGCACCAGAGTCTAAGAAACCATTTTGGACACACTTGTTAGTACTCCTAGGTGAAGGGGCGCAAGTGGATACTCGGTTCGGTCTGTTTGGAGATAGTGCTAATCTTGATGCAAGATAGGTGCACGGTTTGCATGGAACAAACCAAATGCTTGGAACTCAATGTGGACGCACATGATGGAACTCCAATATGACGTGTGTCATACAAAATCTTGCTTCGGTCTGTTTGGAGACAGTGTTAGTTTTAGTGCAAGATAGGTGCAAGGTTTGCACATAATGTAGCGTAGGCTAAGAAACCATTTTGGACGCACCTGATGGTACTCCTAGGTAAAAGGCTCAAGTGAAAGCTCAATTTGGTCTATTTGGAGATAGTGCTAATCTTGATGCAAGATAGGTGCACGATTTGCATGGAACATACCATATGCTCAGAAATCAGTTTGGATGCACCCGATGGAACTCCTTGATGATGTGTGTCATATGGAATCTCGCTTTGGTCTGTTTAGAAATAGTGTTAGTTTCGGTGCAAGATATGTGCATGGTTTGCGCCTAATGCACCATAGTCTAAGAAACCATTTTGGAAGCACCTGTTGGTACTTCGGTGAAGAGGCTCAAGTGGAACCTCGGTACGATTTGTTTGGAGATAGTGGTAATCTTGATGCAAGATAGGAGCATGATTTGCAAGGAACATACCATATGCTTGGAAGTCAATTTGGAAGCACCCGATGGAACTCGTTGAAAACGTGTGTCATTTGGAATCTCGCTTCGGTCCATTTGGAGACATTGTTAGTTTCGGTGCAAGATAGGTGCACAGTTTGCACCAAATGCACCATAGTTTAAGAAACCATTTTGGATGCACTTGTTGGTACTCCTAGGTGAAGGGGCTCAAGTGGATGCTCGGTTTGGTCTATTTGGAGGTAGTGCTAATCTTGATGCAAGAAAGGTGCACGGTTTGCATGGAACATACCAAATGCTTGGAAATCAATCTGGACGCACATGATGGAACTCCTATATGACGTGTGTCATACGAAATCTTGCTTTGGTCTGTTTGGAGACAGTGTTAGTTTCAGTGCAAGATAGGTGCAAGGTTTGCACATAATGCAGCATAGGCTAAGAAACCAGTTTGGACGCACCCGATGGTACTCCTAGGTAAAAGGCTCAAGTGAAAGCTCAGTTTGGTCTATTTGGGATAGTGCTAATCTTGATGCAAGATAGATGCACGGTCTGCATGGAACGTACCATATGCTTAGAAATTAATTTGGACACACCCGATAGAACTTCTTGATGACGTGTGTCATACGGAATCTCGCTTTGGTGTGCTTAGAGACAGTATTAGTTTTGGTGCAAGATATGTGCACGGTTTGCGCCTAATGCACCAAAGTCTAAGAAACCATTTTGGAAGCACCTGTTGGTACTCCTAGGTGAAGAGGCTCAAGTGGAGGCTCGGTTCGGTCTGTTTAGAGATAGTGCTAATCTTGATGCAAGATAGGTGCACGATTTGCATGGAACATACCATATGCTCAGAAATCAATTTGGACGCACCAGATAGAACTCCTAGATGACATGTGTCATATGGAATCTCAATTCGGTCTGTTTGGAGATAGTGTTAGTTTCGGTGCAAGATAGGTAACCGGTTTGCACCTAATGCACCATAGGACAAGAAACCATTTTGGACGCACCCGATGGTAGTCCTAGGTCAAGGGGCTCAAGTGAAAGCTCGGTTTGGTCTGTTTGGAGATAGTGCTAATCTTGATGCAAGATAGATGCACGGTTTGCATGGAACATTTGATATGCTCAGAAATCAATTAGGACACACCTAATATAACTCCTTGATGATGTGTGTCATATGGAATCTCACTTCGGTCCGTTTATAGATAGTGTTAGTTTCGGTGTAAGATAGGTAACCGGTTTGCACCTAATGCACCGTAGGATAAGAAACCATTTTGGACGCACCTGATGGTACTCCTAGGTCAAGGGGCTCAAGTGAAAGCTCAGTTTGGTCTGTTAGTTTCGGCTCAAGTGGAGGCTCGGTTCGGTCTGTTTAGAGATAGTGCTAATCTTGATGCAAGATAGGTGCACGATTTGCATGGAACATACCATATGCTCAGAAATCAGTTTGGATGCACCCGATGGAACTCCTTGATGATGTGTGTCATATGGAATCTCGCTTTGGTCTGTTTAGAGATAGTATTAGTTTTGGTGCAAGATATGTGCATGGTTTGCGCCTAATGCACCAAAGTCTAAGAAACCATTTTGGAAGCACCTGTTGGTACTCCTAGGTGAAGTGGCTCAAGTGGTGGCTCGGTTCGGTCTGTTTAGACATAGTGCTAATCTTGATGCAAGATAGGTGCACGATTTGCATGGAACATACCATATGCTCATAAATCAATTTGGACGCACCCAATGGAACTCCTAGATGACATGTGTCATATGGAATCTTGCTTCGGTCCGCTTGTAGACATTGTACGTTTTAGTGCAAGATAGGTGAACAGTTTGCGCCTAATGCACCATAGTCTAAGAAACCATTTTGGACGCACCCGATGGTACTCCTAGGTCAAGGGGCTCAAGTGAAAGCTCTGTTTGGTCTGTTTGGAGATAGTGCTAATCTTGATGCAAGATAGATGCACGGTTTGCATGGAACATACGATATGCTCAGAAATCAATTAGGACACACCTAATATAACTCCTTGATGATGTGTGTCATATGGAATCTCACTTCGGTCCATTTATAGATAGTGTTAGTGATGTGAACCCACTAGGTTTTTCGCCTGATCTTTCGATGAGAGGCGCTGGATAAATCGATCAGTGAATGGAGATGACGTTCACGGCCCGACTACAGCCCTCAAGACCGCGCCTTAGCAACCGATACACCGCCTCCAATGGCTGTCACGATCTTGTAGAGCGCAACACCCGGCCACTAGGGCACTCGTCCTGCAAGCAATCGAAGAACCAGCAAGAACAAGTAGAACAAGTACTAAATTACTAGATGTAAATGAAGGTTTCAAACTCAATCTCTAATGAAGTGGGGTTTCGAAAACAAGAAGACGGGCGGCTGGATCAGCACGCGCGTTTACAAGCAAGTAGCGAAGGCTAAACTTTATCTAATCAAAACCCAGTTGTTCATGGCGGCTCTAGATGTAAATAAATAGAGGAGAGGACGAGCAAAGGGGTGCTAGAGTCGTCCTCCAACCCTAGGACGCGTCCCTAATGGACTCAACTTGATACATGGGCCATTGGTCCAAAATAGGGTGACGCAGCACCAAAATAGAAAAAGGTGTCGGCACGAAAACAAGGACTGCGCCCGACTCATAAGCTGTATAGATATGTGGTTGGACCCATTGGAAAGTAGACTTCATGAGCTTTCCAACAAGTATAGGAACGTCCCAGTTGGAGTCCATATGACGCCGTGGTGATCCATACAAGTTAGAGTTATTTTCCAGTCCGAATCCAACTCCCAAAACGTGTTGGGTTTGGACTCTTTGTTTCCTTGCTTTAGAAGCGACGTGGTAACTTGATAGAGGATGTTGTGGAGGCTTGGACCTGATCTCCAATCACCTTTGTTAAGTTATCACTCTTCCCATATGCAATCAGCCCTTGAAGTTGGTGTTGTCTCAAATTCTGAATGCAGTTGAACCTTCCCTTGCTGATCTTGTCCATTATTCTTGAAGGTTGAGTTGACGGGCACGAGCACGAGTAAGAGGACCAACTGGTGTAGGTGCGGATATATCGATGGTGTTGATGTCCTCATCATCCTCCCTTTCTTGCATTTGAGTCGTCCTTGACTCAAGCTCATGTTCCTCACCCAAATATGGTTTCAAATCTGCAATGTTAAATGTGGGACTAACCCCAAAATCTGCAGGAAGATCAAGCTTATATGCATTCTCATTAATTCCTTGTAGCAATTTTCCCCATAAAGTTCTCCAAAAATGGCTAAGAAATTTAGCATCTCGATCAGAAACCATTGTATTTGGCACACCATGCAAACGAACAAACTTCCCAAAAGAATAAATCAGCAATATGTGTAGCGTCATCGGTCTTATGACACGGTATAAAGTGTGCCATCTTAGAAAATCTATCCACAACAACAAAAACACTATCACGGCCCTTCCTAGTCTTAGGCAATCCCAACACAAAATCCATAGAAATATCTTCCCAAGGAACGCTAGGAACAGGTAGAGACATATACAAACCATGTGGATTTAAGCGTGACTTAGCCTTTTGACAGGTTGTGCAGCGAGCAACAAATCTCTCCACATCTCTCCTCATCCTTGGCCAAAAGAAATGACCAGCAAGTATGTCCTCCGTTTTCTTTGCTCCAAAATGTCCCATCAAACCTCCTCCATGAGCTTCCTGTAGCAACAACAAACGAACAGAGCTAGCTGGAATGCATAGCTTGTTAGCTCTAAACACAAACCCATCACTAACGATGAATTTGTTCAATCATTTTCCATCTTTACAACGCAGCAACACTTCATTAAAATCAGCATCATGAACATATTGGTCTTTGATCGTTTCTAATCCAAAAATCTTGTAATCAAGTTGATTTAGCAAAGTATATCTCCTTGACAAAGCATCAGCAATGATATTCTCCTTCCCTTTCTTGTGCTTAATAACATAAGGAAAGGATTCAATAAATTCTACCTACTTAGCATGTCTGCGATTTAGTTTTCTTTGACTACGAATATGTTTTAAAGAGTCATGATCAGAATGAATAACAAACTCTTTGGGCCACAAATAATGTTGCCATGTTTCTAAAGTTCGGACAAGAGCATACAATTCTTTATCATAAGTTGAATAGTTCACAACTGGCCCACTGAATTTCTCACTAAAATATGCAACAGGTTTACCCTCTTGTAGCAAAACACCTCCCAAACCAATCCCACTAGCATCACACTCAAGCTCAAAAGTCTTATTAAAATCAGGAAGCTGTAGGAGAGGTGCATGTGTTAACTTATCTTTCAACATGTTGAAGGAATTCTCTTGTACTTTGCTCCAAACAAAAGGCACTCCCTTCTTTGTAAGCTCATTCAATGGTGCAGCAATGGTGCTAAAATCCTTCACAAAACGACGATAAAACCTAGCAAGTCCTAAGAAACTCCGCACCTGGGTGATTGTCTTTGGTACAGGCCATCCCTGTATAGCTTCTACCTTGGCTTGATCAACCTCAATTCCATAACCTTTGTCGAGGAGTTCTTGCACTTGCCGCTGGATCTCTTTTGTTTCCTTTGAATTTGTCCTGTATGGCGCGCGGTTTGGCAAAGATGCACCAGGAATAAGATCAATTTGGTGCTCAATCCCACGTATAGGTGGCAGCCCTGCCGGTATCTCACTTGGAAAAACATCAGCATACTCCTGCAAAATGTTATGAACAGCAGGGGGCAAAGAATGCAGCATATCTTCAATTGAAATCAAAACACCCTTACATACCAAAGCATAAGCAATAGATGTGGAAGCAATTAGTTCATTAACATCAAATTTAGTAGCAAGCATGCAATGTCCATTTAATCTTATCTCATCTTTGTTATTTCCATTGGTATCTGCATTGTTCTTAATTTTAGCCTTGGTAATTTTAGCAAATTCATCACGTACGATAGCTTCGGGAGACATAGGTAGCAAAACAATTTCATATCATGGTGCATAAACGAATACTGATTTGATCTACCATGATGTATACATTCCTTATCAAATTGCCATGGTCTACCTAGCAGAATATTACAAGCTTCCATAGGTACAACATCACATTCAACAACATCATGGTATGAACCAATAGTAAAATTAATTCGCACTAGTTTTGTTACCTTGGCCTTACCACTGTTGTTCAGCCACCGAATGTGATATGGATGTGGATGTGGTTTGGTGGTAAGTGCAGGCTTCTCCACCATGTCGCTGCTAGCCAAGTTGTTGCAGCTACCTCCATCAATAATCAAACGACAAGAACGCTCTTTAATAACATACTTTGTTTGGAACAATGTATGCCGCTGATTCTGCTCTACCTTCTCCGCTTGAGCACTAAGCACACGCTGCACAATAAGACTCTCATAATGCTCTACATTCTCTGTACCTATCTGCTCTTCTATTGCTTCA
Source organism: Sorghum bicolor (assembly GCF_000003195.3). Taxonomy (NCBI): domain Eukaryota; kingdom Viridiplantae; phylum Streptophyta; class Magnoliopsida; order Poales; family Poaceae; genus Sorghum; species Sorghum bicolor. Next base: position 1,159,940 of record NW_018396397.1, read on the forward strand.
TCCCTACCTGTATCATCAGCAGCAAGCAAAGCACGTGTATCGTCATCAAAATCACTAGCAGAGGAATACCCACCATCAGTGTTAACCACCAAAACACGCTTGTTTGGACAATCTCGCTGTACGTGCCCATAGCCCTTGCATCGATGACACTGAACATCTCTTGTTCTTCCCGTGGAATTAACCGAGGAGGCACTAGCGATTGGTCTCTGGGCTGATTTAGTTGCTGTATTTGTGGAAGAATCATGTGGTTTGTCGCTGTAGGAAGGTGGTGGAGCTATTGATCGGCTTGATGGAAGAGGTACACCACCCGACAATGTAGCAGATGTGCGTTGTTGCCAGGATTTCCCTGCAGAATTGTTAGATTTGGCACTAGAACGTCGTCCCTGCACTTCCCTTTCAACTTTACAAGCAAGACGAAACAAACGGGTTACGTTAGTATAATCTTTATAAGCAAGAATGTCCTGGATTTCACGATTTAACCCGCCCAAAAATCTAGCCATAGCAGGTTCTTCTTCCTCCTCTAAATTACATCGCAGCATACCCATTTGTAATTCCTGATAATATTCTTCTACACTTTTAGCACCTTGTCTCAATTGCTGCAACTTATTAATCATGTCACGCGCATAGTAAGAAGGAACAAATCTAGCCCTCATGACTTGTTTCAACGCATTCCAAGTTCTAGGTATGTTATTAGGATTTTTCTTGCCATGTTCTATTGAAAGGATCTAATTGGCCTAGAGGGGGGTGAATAGGCGTATCTTAAAAACCTGAAACTCAAAAACTCAAGTTGCGGAAGTCAAATGCCTGTCGGTACTACCGACAGTTTGGGCCGGTACTACTGGTGTCACACAGCCAGTAGTACCGACTCCTAAGACAGCTACGAAATCAGAGTGTAAAGGGCTTAGATTTCAGATCTGAGTTTTACCCCACTTTCCTAGGTGTAGAAGAAGGTGTTGTTGAAGTCTCCTTAGCTTAGTTCTTCTCCACACCGTAGATCGACCCTTGTTTACCTATGAAAAGAGAAAAAGATAGGAATACCAAGAACACAAACAAGGGTAGTCGAAGCTACCTCCACAGCAAGACAAGGTATTTTCTCCGAGGTTCGGCAATCTCCACTAAGGAGTTCCTACGTCCCCGTTGTTGAGGTGACCACGAAGGTCTGACCACTTAGGTCTCCTCCTCAAGCAACCACAAAGGTTGGCTTGATGTTTCCACTAAGAATCAAGGGGTAATACAAACACTTCGGGGTGCCCTCACAAATGAATCAACACGGGCAACCACGAAGAACGCCTAGCCGGCTAGGGTTCCAAGAACCCAAGAGTAACGAACACAAACCAAACCGGCAAGACGAGGAACGGAGTGCTCAAGTCACAGATCGAGGCTCCCAACTCTCTAATCTCACTTCTCTAGCTCGAATCTCTCAAGAAATGAAGTCTAGGAGCAAGAGGGAGAGAGAGTGGGTGAGACAAAGCTTGGAGACTGTTTTCTCAGAGTTGGAGTAGCTAGAATGAGCAAGCCAACGGTTAGAAAAGAGGAAAGAGCTATTTATACTAGAGTACACAAGACTGGCCGGTACTACCGGTGCAAACACCGGTACCACCGGCCCCCCAGAACTAAACGTGAGAAAGCTAAGAAAGATGCGAGAAAAAAGGCCTACCGGTACTACCGGCCAGCGCCGGTACTACCGGTGGAAGGCCGGTACCACCGGCAGTGCAAAATCTCGCAAAACATGAGTTCTGCGGGATTTTTGCCTGCCGGTACTACCGGCGGTAGCCGGTACCACCGGTCAAAGCCCGGTACTACCGGTAGTTCAATTTCTCGCAAAACTCACGAGTAGAGCTGGCACTGCCGGTACTACCGGCTCACCCTGGCAGAGAAGAAACATTCCAGAAGTTCGTGTGTGCAAGTGTGTCTCTCAAGCGCAAGACCTAAGTTGACCTGAGCACCTTTATCCTCATCTTACCGACTCAATTTGCATCCCTCTTGATAGTGCGGTGTTTCCTATCACTCAAACAAGAAATAAAACTAGGTAGCTTCTTGAGTTGAAACGTCACTTATATGAAGAAATTTTGGGGGTGCTGTGATTCACCAAATGTGTAATTTTGATTCCATCAATGAACTAACACCTGTAGATTACACTTGATAGACATGTTAGTTCCTAATTTGATTGTCATTAATTATCAAAACCCACACCGGGGGCGAATGCACTTACAAACTCCCCCTTTTTGGTAATTGATGACAACCAACTTAGGCTCATAAAAGATTGAAAGAAGTAGAGCTTTTGAATTCCAAAAATTAGGTTGGGCTCCCCCTTAATGTATGCATTGAATTTGGAATTTCAAATCTTGATTAATATCAAGATGGCATACATTAAGATCAAGCTCCCCCTAAATTTTGCAATCCGTGGGGTGCCTAAAAGAGTGTGTGTGTGACAAGAAATAAACCGTGATGCATATGACAGGATATATCACAAAGAGTAAAGGAAGAATTTGAATGATTGTGCAAGAACCAAGGAACTCACAATAACCATTCAAAAACAACATTGCACCAACAAAAGTCTAAAGAAGCTAACACAAGCAGGATATAACGAGAAATAAAAGTGTTTAGCTTACAATCATCCATCACACAACGTAGTTCTTGTTCACCACACATAGTTCATTACTAAGAAAGTTTGAGACGGGCACCAACAACTAACTTATTACAGCAAATATAAGCCTAACACTCCCCCTTTGGCAACAAGTGCCAAAAAGGGTAGGCTGCGAGGAAGAGCTAGAAAGACTACTCGTCACCACCACCAAGGTCGTCGTCGTCGTCGTCGTCGCTGTAGTCGATGAAGGTACGCAACGGACCCTTACCATGAGGATCAGCTGAGGTGGACTGCTCATGAGGGGGTGCAACAGAAACAGAGGCCCTAGTGACATTGTCCGCAGCACCAAAGATATCCTGATAAGCAAAGCCAGCCTCGGTGTCCTCCATGGAGAAACCAGCAGGAATCCCACCACCATAGAATGGATCAAAAGCAGAGGGAGGATCCTGCTGCTCCTCATCTTCATCAACAGAAGGCCGATGCATGTTGTCATAATCAGCATAGGGGTCCTGGAACTCACGAAGAGGAGAGGATGGAGGAAGAGCTGCCTTCTCCTCAAGACGATGGAGACGCTGATCGGTCTTCTTTTGGCAATAGCAAAAATAGGAGAAGAACCGCTGCAGCGCATGACGGGTAGGACTACGGCGCCCACGACCGCTGTCCTGAGGAGGGATGGCTTCCCCTTGAGCATCAGCAGCACCAGCAGGAGTGACAAAACCAGGGGTAGCAGCACCAGGAGTAGCAGCACCAGCAGGACTGAGAGGAGGAGCATGAGGAGCACCCAAGTGCTTGGCACAGACCGGAGCATGAATGCAAGGGTGCGAGAACTGCATGCCAGTCACTTGCTCAATAATATGCATCAGATATGGAGCATAGGGCAGGTACTTGTTGGGATCCACGGACGCATCAGCAATCTTGTTCCACATGAAATCCGAGACACCGAAGCGGCCACCATTGGCACCAAAGCGAGCCAAAATCTTAGGAGCATCTTGGCGAAGGTGAATGGAATCTCCAAACTTGGGGTCAATGGTGTAGCGGATCAGGTTGTTCAGCACATAGAAGTAAGGCTTCAGGTGAGTGGTCTTGAGATCCGGATGAGCTCCTGGCTTGTACATTTCAGCAGCATCAAGGTCAGCCTCAGAAATCCCCTCAGCAAAGATGGTAGACAGCCAGGGTGCATCTCGATCCAAGTGATCAAAACCAAGCAAGCGAGAGAAAGTGATAAAATCAAGGCGATAGTGAACACCTTGAGTCATCCAATGCAGCACCCTAGAAGCTTGATCGACCCACAAAGTTGCCCAAAACTGAAAGATGATCTCCTCATTCCAATTCTTCTCAAGGGTCATAAGAGGAAGAATGCGCCATTCTTCAAGCCTGTTAATCAAAGCAGTGACCTCCGGATGATTGAAATCTTGTAAGGACTTGAGGACCACATACTTGTGCTGAAAGAGTGGTCCATTCTTGGTGGCTTTGCCGCCCTTGTAGAGGACGGACTCATAAAAGTCATTGTGAAACTGAGACCAAAACCTCTCCTCAACTCCCTCAAACTTGATGAATTTGTACGGGTTCTCGCTGCGCTGAGTTCTTAAGTCTGTAAGACGCTTCTTGTAATCAATACCAAATCGGGGCAGCGTACCAGAGGGAATAGAGGGCCTCCGGACATGAGCATTGAACTGAGGATGCCATTGGAGAGTCCGGCGAGCACCAACCTCACTGAGATGCAGAGGCGAGCGACGAAGGACATTGGGGTCCATGGATCTGCCCTCCTCTTGCACAGGATCAGGCACAGCTTGGCTTCGAACTCTAGCTTGATGGGAAGGAGGCGGACATGGGACGGTGTGGGTGTGAAGAGGGGCAGGAATGCCTTCATCACCGGCGGAAGCGCCAGCCGCACCCGAACTGCGTGAAGGGGTTCCACGACCACGCACAGCCCGGTCCGCAGACCGACCACCGGCATCACTGGAGCGAGGACGAGCACCACGAGGAGGGTTCTTGCGCTTGCCGGAATCCATGCTACAACACCACAAAGAGGGGCAGCAAGAGAACGTTACAAGGCCATACTAGAATGTAACAAGAAATCGATCAAGGCGATGGGAGGAACTGCCGTGCTCACAAGGGCCGGTACTACCGGCGGCACCGTGGAGCAAGGGAATCACCTCCAATCGACCAAATCGACCATGGGAAAGGCGCATAAAACATTCTAGAGGCAAGAACACACTAAGATAAGGAAAGGAGTGCGAGGAATTGGCCTAAAAATAGGTACATTGGGAGATCGGGCAATACCAAGATGTACCTTGCGTCACGAAGAAAAGGGGCCGAATCCAAGCAAACCCACGGGTCTTGGGGTCAACCAAGGACCTCCACGCGTCCCTCACGACCGGGGCAAGGTCCTCCTCAAAGATCGGGCGAAGAAGACGGAGGAGCCGAGAGATCGGGGCAAGAGAAGAGCCGCCGCCGCCGTGAGAAGGAGAGAGAGAAAGGGACGGGCGGGTGGGGAAGAGATGGGAAAGAGAAATAACTGCGGGGGGCTTATATACCGCAGTAAAAAAAAGCACTGCCGGTACTACCGGCTTCAGGGGCCGGTACCACCGGCGGGCCAGAGACCTACGAGAGGAATTCTGCGGGATTTTGGCATACCGGTGCTACCGGGCAGCCGGTACCACCGGCTGGAGCCGGTACCACCGGTGCTACGCGCCGGTACCACCGGCAGGGCAGGAAAAACAGCGCTTAAAGGTGAACTAGTGTGGCAAACCAAAAAACAAATCAGTCATGGCCAGATTTCATCAAATCATCACAAAACAATGGCCATGCTTGAGATGTGAAAAATAGATTTTGAAAGACACAAGAGTTTTCACAAAGATTTGTCCTTTCTAATCAAACAAGTATGTGCAAGACATCAACCCATGTTACGAGAATCAACGATATTTAGTTCACGCCTCAAAGCACAAAATCTTGACTCATCTAGAGGTTTAGTGAAGATATCGGCTAACTGGTATTCGGTTCTCACATGTTGCACAGCGATATCTCCTTTGGATTGATGGTCTCTCAGGAAGTGATGTCGAATGTCTATGTGCTTTGTTCTAGAGTGGTTCACAGGGTTATCAGCTAGCTTGATTGCCCCCTCATTGTCACATAAGAGGGGAATCTTGCTTTGCTCACAACCAAAGTCTCTCAAGGTTTGCTTCATCCAAAGTAGTTGGGCACAGCAAGCGTCGGCCGCCACATACTCGGCTTCAGCGGTGGAGAGGGCAATGGAGTTTTGTTTCTTAGAACTCCAGGACACCAAAGACCTACCAAGGAACTGGCAAGTCCCTGATGTACTCTTTCGCTCTACCCTGCAACCGGCATAGTCCGAGTCGGAGTAGCCAAGTAGAGTGAAAGTGGAGCCCTTTGGGTACCATAAGCCAAGATTAGGAGTGAACACAAGATATCGAAAGATTCTCTTAACAGCCATAAGATGACATTCTTTCGGATTAGCTTGAAACCTTGCACTAAGCATAATATCAGGCCTAGATGCACAAAGGTAAAGCAAAGATCCAATCATGGAGCGATATACCTTTTGATCAATGGCCTTGCCGTCTCCATCAAGGTCAAGATGTCCGGTTGTTGGCATTGGTGTCTTTATGGGTTTGGCCTTGTCCATGTCAAACTTCTTTAGCATGTCAGTGGTGTACTTGGTTTTACTTATGAATGTGCCGTCCTTGAGTTGCTTGATTTGAAATCCAAGGAAGTACGTCAACTCCCCCATCATGGACATCTCGAACCTCCTGGTCATAATCCTACTAAATTCCTCACTGAAGTCCGCATTAGTACTACCAAATATAATGTCATCGACATATATTTGGCATATAAAAATATCATTATTGACTTTGCGAGTAAATAAAGTGGGATCGGCTTTCCCAATCTCAAACCCTTGTTTGAGTAGGAAATCCTTGAGACAATCATACCAAGCTCTAGGGGCTTGCTTAAGCCCATAGAGTGCCTTGTCCAGCTTGTATACATGATCAGGATGATGTGGATCTTCAAAACCCGGTGGTTGCTCCACGTACACGGTTCGGAGAGGGGGCCATTTAGGAATGCACTTTTCACGTCCATTTGAAACAACTTGAAATCATGGTGAGCAGCAAAGGCAAGTAATATACGAATAGATTCAAGCCTAGCTACAGGTGCATAAGTCTCCCCAAAATCCAAACCTTCGATTTGAGTGAAACCTTTGGCTACCAACCGAGCCTTGTTTCTAGTGACCACGCCATACTCATCTTCTTTGTTGCGGAAGACCCATTTGGTACCTATCACGTTTTGCTTGGGTCTTTCCACCAAGGACCAGACTTCATTCCTAGTGAAGTTGTTCAACTCTTCTTGCATAGCCATCACCCAATCCGGATCCGCCAAGGCATCCTCCACCCTATTCGGCAACATAGAGGAGACAAAAGAGTAATGTTCACAAAAACCAACTAAACGAGAGCGAGTTGTTACCCCTCGTTGTATGTCTCCCAAGATGCTATCAACGGGATGATCCCGTTGAATGGAGTGATGAACTCTTGGATGTGGCACTGCTGTTCTTGTTTGAATGGGACCATCATCTTCATCTTCATGGTCTTGGTTGATTGGAGAGTCTAGATTTTGAGCGTTTTGATCTCCATCTTGGTTTGGTTCTTGTGCTTGAGGTGGATCTTGTTTAGCTTGTTCTCTTGAGTCATGACCTCTTCTTGATGTGGAAGCATCATCATGGGTATTGGTTGACCCATGATGCAGGTTTGGGTCACGAGAAATTTGCATGTGTGCATCATCTTCTTCTTCTTCAACGGGTTTCACTTCACCGGTAGCAAGCTTTTTGATTACTTGGTGTGATGGCTCTTCTTTACCTAAAATTTCAGCATTGACTTGCTCTTTTTGAGAGCCGTCGCTTTCATCAAAAGTCACGTCTACCGCTATTTCAATTTGACCGGTGGTCTCATTGAAAACACGATAGTCATGTTGATTAGTAGCATAACCAAGTAAGAATCCTTCATCAACCTTTGGTGCGAACTTAGAGATTTTGGATCTTTTATTAAGTATGAAACACTTGCATCCAAAAACTCTGAAGTAATCCACCTTAGGCTTTTTACCGGTTAGGAGCTCGTAGGCAGTTTTCTTCCTCAGCTTGTGAAGATATAGGCGGTTGATTGCATGACATGCCGTGTTAACGGCTTCTGCCCAATAATCCTTTTCAGAGATCTTGTATTCATCCAACATTGCTCTTGCGGCTTCAATGAGTGTTCGGTTCTTTCTTTCCACCACACCGTTTTGTTGAGGAGTATATGCAACTGAGAACTCATGCTTGATGCCTTCTTCATCAAGGTATGCTTCAATGTTGGTGTTTCTAAATTCAGTCCCGTTGTCGCTTCTCACTTTCTTGATCTTCACTTCAAACTCATTTTGAGCCCTTCTTGCAAACTTCTTGAAGATCCCTTGAGTCTCACTCTTGTCCTTCAAAAAGAATACCCACGTGAAGCGAGAAAAGTCATCGACAATTACAAAACCATATTTGTTACCTCCAATGCTTATGTAAGCATTGGGTCCGAATAAATCCATGTGAAGAAGCTCAAGTGGTCTTGATGTAGTCACGATGTTCTTCGCTGGATGCTTGGCTCCAACTTGTTTTCCCGCTTGACATGCACTGCAAATTCTATCTTTCTCAAAAGAAACATTTGTTAGTCCTAGGATGTGTTCACCTCTTTGAAGATCGGCCAAGTTCCTCATCCCAACATGGGCTAGACGGCGATGCCACAGCCAGCCCATGCTAGATTTTGCCACTAAACAAGTCTCGGACCCCACTCTACTAGCTGAAAAATCAACTAGATAGAGTTTGCCCTTTAGTTGACCCGTAAAAGCAATAGAGGAATCCGACCTTCTAGAGACTTCCACATCCTTATCCGTAAAGAGACAATTGTAACCCTTCTCACAAAGTTGTGAGACGGACAACAAATTGTATCCCAACGAATCCACAAGCAAAACATTTGAAATGGAATTATCATTTGAAATTGCAATTTTACCTAAACCAAGGATATCTCCTTTACTATTGTCACCAAACACAATTCTTTCACTTGTGGTTTGATTTGATTGAAAGGAGGTGAACATGCTCTTCTCTCCGGTCATGTGATTGGTGCATCCACTATCGAGCACCCAACTTGGCCCACCGGAGGAATAAACCTACAAGATAAGATTAAGCCTTTGTTTTAGGTCCCGAGTTGGAACCTAGGGGGTTAGACACATAAGATTTGGGCACCCAAACACTCCTCAAGATTTGTCTCTTCTTGAGGGCGCCCACATACTTCACAACAATCTTGCCATCCTTATCCCAACAACACATGTAATCACAGATATGATTGCGTGAGATAGGCTCTTGTTGCTTGGGCATTTCCCTTTGCTTCTTTTTGATGTCCTTGTTGCTTGCAAGTGGAATTGTAGGAGTGACAACATTGTTCACTTTGTCAATAAGGTCAACAAGAGGCACACTCTTGTTGAACTTCACACAAGCCACCCCATTTATCATGTTTCTTCCATTGGCTCTACCATTATACCTGTTGTATCCGAGGCCATCCTTGATTATGGGGTGCCTTGATGCCTTGAACACATTTGCCGGTTGCTTGTCCTTGCACTTGCAACCAATCTTGACAATTGTGTTTAATCTTTGGATCTCCTTGTCCTTCTTTGCTAACTCATCAAGGTTAGTGAGACAAGCATTTATGTCAACATTTATGCATCTTTCACAGCTTTTACTTGTAGAAGCCTTTGAATCCTTGGAAGAGTTAGAGGTGCTAGACCAAAGCTTTTCATAGTTTAGTTCAAGCTCATGATATTTTGTTGTCAAGCTTGTGAGGCTTTCTTGAGCCAAACTATGATCATTCTTTAGGCTAGCCAAAGATCCATTGAGTGAGGAATGTTCCTTAGTCAATCGCTCATTGGAGTTTTTGACTAGAGACAATTCTACACTCAATTTCTCAACTCTCTCCTTTTCCTTGGAGAGACATACTTCGAGCCCTTGGTTCTTCTCCCTTTCCTCTAGGAGCAGTTCGCCTTGCGACTCGATGCATGACTCAAGCTTGTCATTAGCGTATATTAGCTTTAGAATTTTAGTTGCAGCAGCTTTACCATATTTCTTAATGAGATTGTTGGCATAGTTTTCATCATCTTCATTTTCACTATCATAGTCACTAGTGGTTTGAGGAGAGGAGTCAGTTTGTACCTTGTCTCCTTTTGCCATAAGGCATGTAGGAGTGTCATCATCGTCATCGGAGAGATTGGCGAAGAGCCTAGGCGATGAATGGGTGTCGGAGATAAGTGCTGTTGATGAGGCAACGTTGGTGAGGATCTTGTTTGGGGAGGATCCTTCTTGTACTGCGATGGCAGCTACACTCTTCTTCTCATTGTCATCATCATCACTGTCACTGTCCGATTGCCATTCTTGCCCGAGGTGAGCTTCCCCTTTCTTCTTGTCTTTGTACTTCTTGTCATTTTGTTTGGTGTACCTTGACTTTTTTCCTTTATTGGGACAATCTGCTGCAAGATGGCCGGTGTCACCACACTCATAGCAAAACCTCTTCCTATATGGCTTGCTTCCTCTATATCTCCTCATCTTATCTTTCTTCATTCTCAGATAGTTCTTATAGTTTCCCACTAGCATAGCTTGTTCTTCATCAAGATCATCATCATCTTTGTGCTTATGCTCACAACATCCTTTGTTGCAATGGCTTGACTCACTTGCATGTGAAGTTGTGAGTGCTATGTTCTTTCTTTGATTTAAGGCTTCTTTTGCTTCATCATCCAAGACTTCATGATGCATCAACTTTGCAAGCATTTCTTGAGGTGTCATAGTGTGATAGTTGTCTTTCTCCATGATGACGGATGCAAGCATGTTGTTCCTTTGTCTATACACTCTACAAATCTTTCTTGCTGCAGAGTTGTCATCCCATGTTGTTGCTCCAAGTGCTCTAATCTGATTGATCAGTGACATAAACCTATCAAACATGGCTTTTGTTGTTTCTCCCTCAAGTATGCAAAAGTTCTCAATCTTACTTTGCAGGAGCTCAATGTTTCCTACTCTTACACTCTTGTCTCCTTCAAATGACACTTTCAAAGTGTCCCAAATCTGCTTAGCATTTACCATACCATTTACTTTGTTGTTGTCTTCCGGAGTGAGACATTGCAGAATCAGGGTGGCAGCTGTTGCATTGAGGTGAAAATCTCTCTCATCTTCGGAAGTCCACTCACTTGGATTTTGCGGTGGATTTACTCCAATGTCCACTACTTCCCAGCATCTTGCGGCAATGAGATGTAACTTCATTCTATGAGCCCAATCAGTATACCTAATACCATCAAATGGAGGTGGCTTTCCAGGATTGATCATCGGCAATGTTGGATTCTTGCTTGAGCTGCTGTAATCAAACTCAGTGTTGTTGTAGGTCTTTGACCCTTTACTAGCATCTTCATTTCCACCTTCGCCATCGGACTCAAGACTCCTTTTACCTAGGAGTTCTTTCATCTTGTCTAGCTCTTCTTGCATTTTCTTCATCTGCTCTTTCTGCTGTAGCTGCAAGGATGCTGTGATCTGTGCTGTGATTTGCTCAACGATTTGTTGTTGAGTTGTTGGATCCATCTTGGCCAATGTTATTCCTCACGCGGTGAAGCGTTTGTACGAGGAACCTCGCTCTGATACCAATTGAAAGGATCTAATTGGCCTAGAGGGGGGGTGAATAGGCGTATCTTAAAAACCTGAAACTCAAAAACTCAAGTTGCGGAAGTCAAATGCCTGTCGGTACTACCGACAGTTTGGGCCGGTACTACTGGTGTCACACAGCCAGTAGTACCGACGCAAACTGCTGGTACTACCGACTCCTAAGACAGCTACGAAATAAGAGTGTAAAGGGCTTAGATTTCAGATCTGAGTTTTACCCCACTTTCCTAGGTGTAGAAGAAGGTGTTGTTGAAGTCTCCTTAGCTTAGTTCTTCTCCACACCGTAGATCGACCCTTGTTTACCTGTGAAAAGAGAAAAAGATAGGAATACCAAGAACACAAACAAGGGTAGTCGAAGCTACCTCCACAGCAAGACAAGGTATTTTCTCCGAGGTTCGGCAATCTCCACTAAGGAGTTCCTACGTCCCCGTTGTTGAGGTGACCACAAAGGTCTGACCACTTAGGTCTCCTCCTCAAGCAACCACAAAGGTTGGCTTGATGTTTCCACTAAGAATCAAGGGGTAATACAAACACTTCGGGGTGCCCTCACAAATGAATCAACACGGGCAACCACGAAGAACGCCTAGCTGGCTAGGGTTCCAAGAACCCAAGAGTAACGAACACAAACCAAACCGGCAAGACAAGGAACGGAGTGCTCAAGTCACAGATCGAAGCTCCCAACTCTCTAATCTCACTTCTCTAGCTCGAATCTCTCAAGAAATGAAGTCTAGGAGCAAGAGGGAGAGAGAGTGGGTGAGGCAAAGCTTGGAGACTGTTTTCTCAGAGTTGGAGTAGCTAGAATGAGCAAGCCAACGGTTAGAAAAGAGGAAAGAGCTATTTATACTAGAGTACAGAACACTGGCCGGTACTACCGGTGCAAACACCGGTACCACCGGCGCCCCCAGAACTAAACGTGAGAAAGCTGAGAAAGATGCGAGAAAAAAGGCCTACCGGTACTACCGGCCTTGGGCCGGTACTACCGGTGGAAGGCCGGTACCACCGGCAGTGCAAAATCTCGCAAATCATGAGTTCTGCGGGATTTTTGCCTGCCTGTACTACCGGCGTTTCACCGGTACTACCGGCGGTAGCCGGTACCACCGGTCAAAGCCCGGTACTACCGGTAGTTCAATTTCTCGCAAAACTCAGGAGTAGAGCTGGCACTGCCGGTACCACCGGCCCTGAGGGCCGGTACTACCGGCTCACCCTGGCAGAGAAGAAACTTTCCAGAAGTTCGTGTGTGCAAGTGTGTCTCTCAAGCGCTAGACCTAAGTTGACCTGAGCACCTTTATCCTCATTTGGTGAATCACAGCACCTTTGCATCTCTCTTGATAGTGCGGCGTTTCCTATCACTCAAACAAGAAATAAAACTAGGTAGCTTCTTGAGTTGAAACGTCGCTTATATGAAGAAATTTTGGGGGTGCTGTGATTCACCAAATGTGTAATTTTGATTCCATCAATGAACTAACACCTGTAGATTACACTTGATAGACATGTTAGTTCCTAATTTGATTGTCATTAATTATCAAAACCCACACCGGGGGCGAATGCACTTACATCTATCCACCAAACGGAAGCAAAATCGGTGAACTCACTAGTAGCAGCCCTAACACGTGTATCCTCAGGGAATTCATGACATGTAAACTTTTGGTCAATAGCAATCTCCCAAGTAATGTATGCATCAGGGTCATATTTACCAACAAAAGGAGGTATTTTAAATTTAATCTTACTGAAAGCATCATTATTATTGTGTACCTCGCGTCGGTGGTGGCCACCCATACCTCTACGGGTGTGACGTAGGCGACGTCGATGATGAGTGTCTTGATCATCTCGTTCCGTATCAGCAGTGTAATCATCATCATAATTGCCATCCACTCGGTCTTCCTCCTTGTTTTCTTCCTTATGCTTCTCTTTGTCCATTGTGTGGAAGTCATCAAAGCGTTTGAGAAGAGCAGCAAGACTTTTATCCATACTAGTAATAGATGCCTCCATCTTTGTAATCTTGTTGTTTGTGGCAATCTGCGTGTCCTCCAACTACCCAAGCTTGTCATTCGTCACCTTCAAGTCGTCATCAAGCCCCTCTGTGTGTAGCTTCACTTGCCTTTCAAAATGTTGTATGATGCCCTTAGTGCGAGGTGACTGTGGAATTTTGTTGGTATCCTCTGTCTCTGACATGGTTTAAAAAACACACAGTGAAACAAGAAAAATAGGTGAAGAAATAAAAACCCTACAGCTATTAGGATGTGGCTACTGTAAGACGCTCTCTATCAACCTGTCTAACAAGTTCTTACCAATTCTTACCTTGCTCAACAGGAGGGATTGGCTACCAACAAATCCACAGCAATGGACGAAGTGTATCGGTGCCGCAGCAACAAAACCTATCAAGCTGTAGAATATGTGGAGCTATAGGTGAGCTGAAACAAGGATCGAACTAGCACCACGTTAGTTATAAAAAGCGAGCTGAATAAACGCTCAACGGTGGTACTGTGCTGGTCCTAGCCTAGACCGTGCTAGAGACGCGAGCCTGGACACAAAGGGAAAACACAGCACACCACTAGAAACAAAATGAGCAGCCCTACTGGAAACAAAAGGAACAACAATCCCCTTTTTTTGATTTTTTTTCTTTTTTCTTTCTTTCTTTCTTTTTTTTTAATTTTTTTATTTCTCTTTTCTTTTTTTGGGGAACCTCAAAACCTGATTATATAAACAAAATAGTACAAAATATCACTTCACCACTCTCACCCTCTCACTAGAGTAAGGCTGAACCTCAAAATTCAATATATCTAGCACAAGTATGAAGTGCTATCTTTCCTTTTGGATCACGTTGATGGAAACGCAGAATAGACCAACAAGTGGCTGCACCTATTATCAAGATCTACTCAAATTCCAACCCACAATAGATTGGACGCAGTTGTGACTAGATGGTGACAAGAACTCAAAACTCTAAAGGACTAAACTAAAACCAGCACTGGACACGACCGAAGCAAACACTCATTCAACCAGCCCTAACTAAGTAGTACTAGCCACGGCACAAAGGATTTATAGGATTATGGAAAACAAATCTGCTATATTTTTTGGCTTTTCTTGGACTATAGGAAAAACAAACACGAAGAATTGGAAATCTCTCACCGATAAACCTTGCTCTGATACCAACTGATGTGAACCCACTAGGGTTTTCGCCTGATCTTTCGATGAGAGGCGCTGGATAACTCGATTAGTGAATGGAGATGACGTTCACGGCCCGACTACAACCCTCAAGACCGCGCCTTAGCAACCGATACACCGCCTCCAATGGCTGTCACGATCTTGTGGAGCGCAACACCCGGCCACTAGGGCACTCGTCCTGCAAGCAATCGAAGAACCATCAAGAACAAGTAGAACAAGTACTAAATTACTAGATGTAAATGAAGGTTTCAAACTCAATCTCTAATGAAGTGGGGTTTCGAAAACAAGAAGACGGGCGGCTGGATCAGCACGCGCCTTTACAAGCAAGTAGCGAAGGCTAAACTTTATCTAATCAAAACACAGTTGTTCATGGCGGCTCTAGATGTAAATAAATAGAGGGGAGGACAACCAAAGGGGTGCTAGAGTCGTCCTCCAACCCTAGGACGCGTCCCTAATGGACTCAACTTGATACATGGGCCATTGGTCCAAAATAGGGTGACGCAGCACCAAAAAAGAAAAAGGTGTCGGCACGAAAACAAGGACTGCGCCCGACTCGTAAGCTGCATAGATATGTGGTTGGAGCCATTGGAAAGTAGACTTCATGGGCTTTCTAACAAGTATAGGAACGTCCCAGTTGGAGTCCATATGACGCCGTGGTGATCCATACAACTTAGAGTTATTTTCCAGTCCGAATGCAACTCCCAAAACGTGTTGGGTTTGGACTCTTTGTTTCCTTGCTTTAGAAGCGACGTGGTAACTTGATAGAGGATGTTGTGGAGGCTTGGACCTGATCTCCAATCACCTTTGTTAAGTTATCACTCTTCCCATATGCAATCAGCCCTTGAAATTGGTGTTGCCTCAAATTCTGAATGCAGTTGAACCTTCCCTTGCTGATCTTGTCCATTATTCTTGAAGGTTGAGTTGACGGGCACGAGCACGAGTAAGAGGACCAACTGGTGTAGGTGCGGATATATCGATGGTGTTGATGTCCTCATCAGTTAGTTTCGGTGCAAGATAGGTAACCGGTTTGCACCTAATGCACCATAGGATAAGAAACCATTTTGGACGCACCCGATGGTACTCCTAGGTCAAGGGGCTCAAGTGAAAGCTCAGTTTGGTCTATTAGTTTCGGCTCAAGTGGAGGCTCGTCTCGGTCTGTTTAGAGATAGTGCTAATCTTGATGCAAGATAGGTGCACGATTTGCATGGAACATACCATATGCTCAGAAATCAGTTTGGATGCACCCGATGGAACTTCTTGATGATGTGTGTCATATGGAATCTCGCTTTGGTCTGTTTAGAAATAGTGTTAGTTTCGGTGCAAGATATGTGCATGGTTTGCGCCTAATGCACCATAGTCTAAGAAACCATTTTGGAAGCACCTGTTGGTACTTCGGTGAAGAGGCTCAAGTGGAATCTCGGTATGATTTGTTTGGAGATAGTGGTAATCTTGATGCAAGATAGGTGCATGATTTGCAAGGAACATACCATATGCTTGGAAGTCAATTTGGAAGCACCCGATGGAACTCCTTGAAAACGTGTGTCATTTGGAATCTCGCTTCGGTCCATTTGGAGACATTGTTAGTTTCGGTGCAAGATAGGTGCACAGTTTGCACCTAATGCACCATAGTTTAAGAAACCATTTTGGACGCACTTGTTGGTACTCCTAGGTGAAGGGGCTCAAGTGGATGCTCGGTTTGGTCTATTTGGAGATAGTGCTAATCTTGATGCAAGATAGGTGCACGGTTTGCATGGAACATACCAAATGCTTGGAAATCAATCTAGACACACACGATGGAACTCCTAGAAGACATGTGTCATACGAAATCTTGCTTCGGTCTGTTTGGAGACAGTGTTAGTTTCGGTGCAAGATAGGTGCAAGGTTTGCACATAATGCAGCATAGGCTAAGAAACCATTTTGGATGCACCCGATGGTACTCCTAGGTAAAAGGCTCAAGTGAAAGCTCAGTTTGGTCTATTTGGGATAGTGCTAATCTTGATGCAAGATATATGCATGGTCTGCATGGAACTTAGCATATGCTTAGAAATTAATTTGGACACACCCGATAGAACTTCTTGATGACGTGTGTCATATGGAATCTCGCTTTGGTGTGCTTAGAGACAGTATTAGTTTTGGTGCAAGATATGTGCACGGTTTGCGCCTAATGCACCAAGGTCTAAGAAACCATTTTGGAAGCACCTGTTGGTACTCCTAGGTGAAGAGGCTCAAGTGGTGGCTCGGTTCGGTCTGTTTAGACATAGTGCTAATCTTGATGCAAGATAGGTGCACGATTTGCATGGAACATACCATATGCTCAGAAATCAATTTGGACGCACCCAATGGAACTCCTAGATGACATGTATCATATGGAACCTTGCTTCGGTCCGTTTGTAGACATTGTAAGTTTTAGTGCAAGATAGGTGAATAGTTTGCGCCTAATGCACCATAGTCTAAGAAACCATTTTGGACGCACTATTTGGTACTCCTGGGTGAAGAGGCTCAAGTTGATGCTTGGTTCGGTCAGTTTGGAGATAGTGCTAATCTTGATGCAAGATAGATGCATGGTTTGCATGGAACATATGATATGCTTGGAAATCAATTTGGATGTACCCGATGAAACTCCTTGATGACGTATGTCATTTGGAATCTCGCTTCGGTCCATTTGGAGACATTGTTAGTTTCGGTGCAACATAGGTGCACAGTTTGCATGTAATGCACCATAGTCTAAGAAACCATTTTGGATGCACTTTTTAGTACTCCTAGGTGAAGGGGCTCAAGTGGATGCTCGGTTCGGTCTGTATGGAGATAGTGCTAATCTTGATGCAAGATAGGTGCACGGTTTGCATGGAACATACCAAATGCTTGGAAATCAATCTGGACGCACATGATGGAAATCAATTTGTATCCACCTGATGAAACTCCTTGATGACGTGTGTCATTTGGAATCTCGCTTCGGTCCATTTGAAGACATTGTTAGTTTCGGTCAACATAGGTGCACAGTTTGCACGTAATGCACCATAGTCTAAGAAACCATTTTGGATGCACTTTTTGGTACTCCTAGGTGAAGGGGCTCAAGTGGATGCTCGGTTCGGCCTGTTTTGAGATAGTGCTAATCTTGATGCAAGATAGGTGCACAGTTTGCATGGAACATACCAAATGCTTGGAAATCAATCTGGACGCACATGATGGAACTCCTAGATGACGTGTGTCATACGAAATCTTGCTTCGGTCTGCTTGGAGATAGTGTTAATTTCGGTGCAACATAGTTGCAAGGTTTGCACGTAATGCAGCATAGGCTAAGAAACCATTTTGGACGCACCCAATGGTACTCCTTGCTAAAAGGCTGAAGTGAAAGCTCGGTTTGGTCTATTTGGAGATAGTGATAATCTTGATGCAAGATAGATGCACGGTCTGCATGGAACGTACCATATTCTTAGAAATTAATTTAGACACACCCGATAGAACTTCTTGATGACGTGTGTCATATGGAATCTCGCTTTGGTGTGCTTAGAGACAGTATTAGTTTTGGTGCAAGATATGTGCACGGTTTGCGCCTAATGCACCGAAGTCTAAGAAACCATTTTGGAAGCACCTGTTGGTACTCCTAGGTGAAGAGGCTCAAGTGGAGGCTCGGTTCGGTCTGTTTAGAGATAGTGCTAATCTTGATGCAAGATAGGTGCACGATTTGCATGGAACATACGATATGCTCAGAAATCAATTTGGACGCACCAGATGGAACTCCTAGATGACATGTGTCATATGGAATCTCACTTCGGTCCGTTTAGAGATAGTGTTAGTTTCGGTGCAAGATAGGTAACCGGTTTGCACCTAATGCACCATAGGATAAGAAACCATTTTGGACGCACCCGATGGTACTCCTAGGTCAAGGGGCTCAAGTGAAAGCTCGGTTTGGTCTGTTTGGAGATAGTGCTAATCTTGATGCAAGATAGATGCACGGTTTGCATGGAACATTTGATATGCTCAGAAAACAATTAGGACACACCTAATTTAACTCCTTGATGATGTGTGTCATATGGAATCTCACTTCGATCCGTTTATAGATAGTGTTAGTTTCGGTGCAAGATAGATAACCGATTTGCACCTAATGCACCATAGGATAAGAAACCATTTTGGACGCACCCGATGGTACTCGTAGTTGAAGAGTCTCAAGAGGAGGCTCGATTTGGTCCATTCGGATATAGTGCTAATCTTGATACAAGATAGCACAGTTTGCATGGAACGTACATATGTTAAGAAATCAATTTGGACGCACCTAATGGACTC
>NW_018396397.1:1178788-1179438 GCF_000003195.3 Sorghum bicolor
GGTACTTCGGTGAACAGGCTCAAGTGGAAGCTCGGTTTGATCTGTTTGGAGATAGTGCTAATCTTGATGCTAGATAGGTGCATCATTTGCAAGGAACATGCCATATGCTTAGAAATCAATTTGGACGCACCCAATGGAACTCCTAGATGACGTGTGTCATATGGAATCTTGTTTTAGTGCAAGATAGGTGCACAGTTTGCGCCTAATGCACCATAGTCTAAGAAACCATTTTGGACGCACTATTTGGTACTCCTGGGTGAAGAGGCTCAAGTGGAAGCTTGGTTTGGTCGGTTTGGAGATAGTGCTAATCCTTATGCAAGATAGGTGCATGGTTTGCATGGAACATTGGAAATCAATTTGGATGCACTCGATGGAACTCCTTGATGACATGTGTCATATGGAATCTCGCTTCGGTCCATTTGGAGACATTGTTAGTTTCGGTGTAAGATAGGTGCACAGTTTGCACCTAATGAACCATAGTCTAAGAGACCATTTTGTATGCACTTGTTGGTACTCCAAGGTGAAGGGGCTCAAGTGGATGCTCGGTTTGGTCTGTTTGGAGATAGTGCTAATCTTGATCCAAGATAAGTGCACGGTTTGTGTGGAACATACCAAATGTTTGGAAATCAATCTGGACGCACATGATGGAA
>NW_018396397.1:1189117-1190429 GCF_000003195.3 Sorghum bicolor
TCTGAGCATATCGTATGTTCCATGCAAACCGTGCATCTATCTTGAGTCAATATTTACACTATCTCCAAACAGACCAAACTGAGCTTTCACTTGAGCCCCTTGACCTAGGAGTACCGTCGGGTGCGTCTAAAATGGTTTCTTATCCTATGGTGCATTAGGTGCAAACCGTGCACCTATCTTGCACCGAAATTAATACTGTCTCTAATCGGACCGCAGTGAGATTCCATATGACACATGTCATCTAAGAGTTCCATCTGGTGCGTCCAAATTGACTTTTGAGCATATGGTATGTTCCATGCAAATTGTGCACCTATCCTGCATCAAGATTAGCGCTATCTCTAAACAGACCGAACTGAGCCTCCACTTGAGCCTCTTCACCTAGGAGTACCAACAGGTGCTTCCAAAATGGTTTCTTAGACTTTGGTGCATTAGGCGCAAACCGTGCACATATGTTGCACCGAAACTAATACTGTCTCTAAGCACACCAAAGCGTGATTCCATATGACACATGTCATCAAGGAGTTCTATCGGGTGTGTACAAATTAATTTTTAAGCATATGGTACGTTCGATGCAGACCGTGCATCTATCTTGCATCAAGATTAACACTATCTCCAAATAGACCAAACCGACCTTTCACTTGAGCCTTTTACCTAGGAGTACCATCGGGTGCGTCCAAAATGGTTTCTTAGCCTATGCTGTGCAATATGTGCAAACCTTGCACCTATCTTGCACCGAAACTAACACTATCTCCAAATAGACCGAAGCAAGATTTTGTGTGACACACGTCATCTAGGAGTTCCATCATGTTCGTCCAGATTGATTTCCAAGCATTTGGTATGTTCCATGCAAACCGTGCACATATCTTCCATCAAGATTAGCACTATCTCCAAACAGACCGAACCGAGCAACCACTTGAGCCCCTTCACCTAGGAGTACCAACAAGTGTGTCCAAAATGGTTTCTTAGACTATGGCGCATTAGGTGCAAACTGTGCACCGAAACTAACAATGTCTCCAAATGGACCGAAGCGAGATTCCATATGACACACGTCATCAAGGAGGTCCATCAGGTGCATCGAAATTGATTTCCAAGCATGTGGTATGTTCCATGCAAACCATGCACCTACCTTGCATAAGGATTAGCACTATCTCCAAACTGATTGAACCAAGCTTCCACTAGAGCCTCTTCACCCAGGAATACCAAATAGTGCGTCCAAAATGGTTTCTTAGACTATGGTGCATTAGGCGCAAACTGTGCACCTATCTTGCCCTAAAACTTATAATGTCTACAAATTGACCGAAGCAAGATTCCG
>NW_018396397.1:1190999-1191862 GCF_000003195.3 Sorghum bicolor
ACTGAAGCGAGATTCCATATGACACACATCATCTAGGAGTTCCATCGGGTGCGTCCAAATTGATTTCTTCACATATGGTACGTTCCTTGCAAACTGTGCAACTATCTTGCATCAAGATTAGCACTATATCCGAACAGAAAAAATCGAGCCTCCACTTGAGCCTCTTCAACTACGAGTATCATCATGTGCGTCTAAAATGGTTTCTTAGCCTATGGTGCATTAGGCGTAAGCCGTGCACATATCTTCTACCAAAACTAACACTGTCTCTAAACGAATCGAAGCAAGATTCCATATGACACACATCATCAAGGAGATATATCAGGTGCATCTTAACTAATTTCTGAGCATATCATATGTTCCATGCAAACCGTGCATCTATCTTACATCAAGATTAACACTATCTCTAAACAGACCAAACTGAGCTTTCACTTGATCACCTTGACCTAGGAGTACCATTGGGTGCGTCTAAAATGGTTTCTTATCCTATGGTGCATTAGGTGCAAACCGTGCACCTATCTTGCACCGAAACTAATACTGTCTCTAAACGGACCGAAATGAGATTCCATATGACACATGTCATCTAGGAGTTCCATCTGGTGCGTCCAAATTGACTTCTGAGCATATGGTATGTTCCATGCAAATCGTGCACCTATCTTGCATCAAGATTAGCACTATCTCTAAACAGACTGAATCGAGCCTCCACTTGAGCCTCTTCACCTAGAAGTACCAACAGGTGCTTCCAAAATGGTTTCTTAGAGTTTGGTGCATTAGGCGCAAACTGTGCACATATCTTGCACCGAAACTAATATTGCATACCATATGCTTGAAAATAAATTTCGATGCACCCGATGGAACTCCTAGTT
>NW_018396397.1:1191962-1278853 GCF_000003195.3 Sorghum bicolor
TTGGTAGATTTGGTGCCAGATATGTGCACAGATTGCACCTAATGCAACATAGGCTAAGAAACCATTTTGGACGCACCCGATGGTACTCCTAGGTAAAAGGCTCAAGTGAAAGCTCCGTTTGGTCTATTTTGAGATAGTGCTAATCTTGATGCAAGATAGATGCAGGGTCTGCATGGAATGTACCATATGCTTACAAATTAATTTGGACACACCCGATAGAACTCCTTGATGACTTGTGTCATATGGAATCTCGCATTGGTGTGCTTAGAGACATTATTAGTTTCGGTGCAAGATATGTGCACGGTTTGCGCCTAATGCACCAAAGTCTAAGAAACCATTTTGGAAGCACCTGTTGGTACTCCTAGGTGAAGAGACTCAAGTGGAGGCTCGGTTCGGTCTGTTTAGAGATAGTGCTAATCTTGATGCAAGATACGTGCACGATTTGCATGGAACATACCATATGCTCAGAAATCAATTTGGACGCACCAGATGGAACTCCTAGATGACATGTGTCATTTGGAATCTCACTTCGGTCCGTTTAGAGACTGTGTTAGTTTCGGTGCAAGATAGGTGCACGGTTTGCATCTAATGCACCATAGGATAAGATACCATTTTGGACGCACCTGTTGGTCCTCCTAGGTCAAGGGGCTCAAGTGAAAGCTCGGTTTGGTCTATTTAGAGATAGTGCTAATCTTGATGCAAGATAGATGCACGGTTTGCATGGAACATACGATATGCTCATAAATCAATTAGGACACACCTGATATAACTCCTTGATGATGTGTGTCATATGGAATCTTATTCGGTTCATATAGAGACAGTGTTAGTTTTGGTAGAAGATATGTGCACGGTTTACGCCTAATGCACCATAGGCTAACAAACCATTTTAGACACACCCTATAGTACTCGTAGTTGAAGAGGCTCAAGTGGAGCCTCGATTTGATCTGTTCGGATAAAGTGCTAATCTCTATGCAATATAGTTGCACAGTTTGCATGGAATGTACCATATGTTAAGAAATCAATTTGGTCGCACCCAATGGAACTCCTAGATGACGTGTGTCATATGGAATCTCGCTTCGGTCTGTTTGTAGACAAAGATAGTTTTGGTGCAAGATAGGTGCACAGTTTGCACCTAATGCACCATAGTCTAAGAAACCATTTTGGATGCACTTGTTGGTACTCCTAGGTGAAGGGGCTCAAGTGGATGCTCGGTTCGATATATTTGGAGATAGTGCTAATCTTGATGCAAGATAGGTGCATGATTTACAAGGAACATGCCATATGCTTAGAAATCAATTTGGACGCACCCAATGGAACTCCTAGATGACCTGTGTCATATGGAATCTTGCTTCGGTCCATTTGTAGACATTTTAAGTTTTAGTGCAAGATAGGTGCACAGTTTGCGCCTAATGCACCATAGTCTAAGAAACCATTTTGGACGCACTATTTGGTACTTCTAGGTGAAGAGGCTCAAGTGGAAGGTTGGTTTGGTCAGTTTGGAGATAGTGCTAATCCTTATGCAAGGTAGGTGCATGGTTTGCATGGAACATACCATATGCTTGGAAATCAATTTGGATGCACCCGATGGAACTCCTTGATGATGTGTGTCATATGGAATCTCGCTTCGGTCCATTTGGAGACATTGTTAGTTTCGGTGTAAGATAGGTGCACAGTTTGCACCTAATGCACCATAGTCTAAGAAACCATTTTGTATGCACTTGTTGGTACTCCTAGGTGAAGGGGCTCAAGTGGATGCTCGGTTTGGTTTGTTTGGAGATAGTGCTAATCTTGATCCAAGATAGGTGCACTGTTTGCATGGAACATACCAAATGCTTGGAAATCAATCTGGACGCACATGATGGAACTCCTAGATGACGTGTGTCATTCGAAATCTTGCTTCGGTCTATTTGGAGATAGTGTTAGTTTCGGAGTAAGATAGGTGCAAGGTTTGTAAATAATGCAGCATAGGCTAAGAAACCATTTTGAACGCACCCGATGGTACTCCTAGGTAAAAGGCTTAAGTGAAAGCTTGGTTTGGTCTATTTGGAGAGAGTGCTAATCTTGATGCAAGATAGATGCACGGTCTGCATCGAACGTACCTATGGTTAAAAATTAATTTGGACACACCCGATAGAAATCCTTGATGACGTGTGTCATATGGAATCTCGCTTTGGTGTGCTTAGAGACAGTATTAGTTTTGGTGCAAGATATGTGCACGGTTTGCGCCTAATGCACCAAAGTCTAAGAAACCATTTTGGAAGCACTTGTTGGTACTCCTAGGTGAAGAGGCTCAAGTGGACGCTCGGTTTGGTCTGTTTAGAGATAGTCCTAATCTTGATGCAAGATAGGTGCACGATTTGCATGGAACATACCATATGCTTAGAAATCAATTAGGACGCACCTAATATAACTCCTTGATGATGTGTGTCATATGGAATCTTGCTTCGGTTCGTTTAGAGACAGTGTTAGTTTTGGTAGAAGATATGTGCACGGTTTACGCCTAATGCACGTGATGGTACTCATAGTTGAAGAGGCTCAAGTGGAGGCTCGATTTGGTCTGTTCAGATATGGTGCTAATCTTGATGCAAGATAGTTGCACAGTTTGCATGGAACGTACCATATGTTAAGAAATCAATTTGGACGCACCCAATGGAACTCCTAGATGATGTGTGTCATATGGAATCTCGCTTCGGTCTGTTTGGAGATAATGTTAGTCTCGGTGCAAGATAGGTGCATAGATTGTGCCTAATGCACCATAGTCTAAGAAACCATTTTTGACGCACCTGTTTGTACTCCTAGATGAAGAGGCTCAAGTGGAAGCTCGGTTCGGTCTATTTGGAGATAGTGCTAATCTTGATGCAAGATAGGTGCACGGTATGCATGGAACATACCATATGCTTGGAAATCAATTTGGATGCACCCGATGGAACTCCTTGATGACGTGTGTCATATGGAATCTTGCTTTGGTCTATTTAGAAACAGTGTTAGTTTTGGTGCAAGATATGTGCATGGTTTGCGTCTAATGCACCATAGTCTAAGAAACCATTTTGGAAGCACTTGTTGGTACTTCGGTGAAGAGGCTCAAGTGGAAGCTTGGTTTGATCGTTTTGGAGATAGTGCTAATCTTGGTGCAAGGTAGGTGCATGATTTGCAAGGAACGTACCATATGCTTAGAAATCAATTTGGACGCACCCACTAGAACTCCTAGATGACGTGTGTCATATGGAATCTTGCTTCGGTCCGTTTGTAGACATTGTATGTTTTAGTGCAAGATAGGTGCACAGTTTGCGCCTAATGCACCATAGTCTAAGAAACCATTTTAGATGCACTATTTGGTACTCCTAGGTGAAGAGGCTCAAGTGGAGGCTCGGTTTGGTCTGTTTAGAGATAGTCCTAATCTTGATGCAAGATAGGTGCACGATTTGCATGGAACATACCATATGCTCAGAAATCAATTTGGACACACCAAATGGAACTCCTTGATGATCTGTGTCATATGGAATCACGCTTTGGTCCATTTGGAGACATTGTTAGTTTCGATGCAAGATGGGTGCACAGTTTGCACCTAATGCACCATAATCTAAGAAACCATTTTGGACACACTTGTTGGTACGCCTAGGTGAAGGGGCTCAAGTGGTTGCTCGGTTCGGTCTGTTTGGAGACAGTGCTAATCTTGATGCAAGATAGGTGCACGGTTTGCATGGAACATACCAAATGCTTGGAAATCAATCTGGAGGCACATGATGGAACTCCTAGATGACGTGTGTCATATGAAATCTTGCTTCGGTCTGTTTGGAGACATTGTTAGTTTTGGTGCAAGATAGGTGCACAGTTTGCACCTAATGCACCATAGTCTAAGAAACCATTTTGGATGCACCTGTTGGTACTTCGGTGAAGAGGCTCAAGTGGAAGCTCGGTTTGATCTGTTTGGAGATAGTGCTAATCTTGATGCAAGATAGGTGCATGATTTGCAAGGAACATACCATATGCTTAGAAAATCAATTTGTACGCACCGAATGGAACTCCTAGATGACGTGTGTTATATGGAATCTTGCTTCGTTCCATTTGTAGACATTGTAAGTTTTAGTGCAAGATAGGTGCACAGTTTGCGCCTAATGCACCATAGTCTAAGAAACCATTTTGGACGCACTATTTGGTACTCCTAGGTGAAGAGGCTCAAGTGGAAGCTTGGTTTGGTCTGTTTAGAGATAGTCCTCATCTTGATGCAAGATAGGTGCACGATTTGCATGGAACATACCAGATGCTCAGAAATCAATTTGGACACACCAAATCAAACTCCTAGATGACATGTGTCATATGGAATCTCACTTCAGTCTGTTTAGAAACAGCGTTAGTTTCGGTGCAAGAAAGGTGCACGGTTTGCACCTAATGCACCATAGGATAAGAAACCATTTTGGACGCACTCGATGGTACTCCTAGGTCAAGGGACTCAAGTGAAAGCTCCGTTTCGTCTGTTTGGAGATAGTGCTAATCTTGATGCAAGATAGATGCACAGTTTGCATGAAACATATGATATGCTCAGAAATCAATTAGGACGCACCAGATATAACTCCTTGATGATGTGTGTCATATGGAATCTTGCTTCAGTTCGTTTCTAGACAGTGTTAGTTTTGGTAGAAGATATCTGCACGGTTTACGCCTAATGCACCATAGGCTATGAAACCATTTTATACGCACCCGATGGTACTCATAGTTGAAAAGGCTCAAGTGGAGGCTCGATTTGGTCTGTTTAGATATAGTGCTAATCTTGATGCAAGATAGTTGCACAGTTTGCATGGAACGTACCATATGTTAAGAAATCAATTTGGACGCACCCAATGGAACTCCTAGATGATGTGTGTCATATGGAATCTCGCTTCGGTCTATTTGGAGATAATGTTAGTTTCGGTGCAATATAGGTGCATAGTTTGTGCCTAATGCACCATAGTCTAAGAAACCATTTTTGACGCACCTGTTTGTACTCCTAGATGAAGAGGCTCAAGTGGAAGCCCGGTTCGGTCTGTTTGGAGATAGTGCTCATCTTGATGCAAGATAGGTGCACGGTATGCATGGAACATACCATATGCTTGGAAATCAATTTGGATGCACCCGATGGAACTCCTTGATGACGTGTGTCATATGGAATCTCGCTTTGGTCTGTTTAGAAACAGTGTTAGTTTCGGTGTGGAGATAGTGCTAATCTTGGAGCAAGATAGGTGCATGATTTGCAAGGAACATGCCATATGCTTAGAAATCAATTTGGACGCACCCAATGAAACTCCTAGATGACGTGTGTCATATGGAATCTTGCTTCGGTCCGTTTGTAGACATTGTAAGTTTTAGTGCAAGATAGGTGCACCGTTTGCGCCTAATGCACCATAGTCTAAGATACCATTTTAGACGCAATATTTGGTAGTCCTGGGTGAAGAGGCTCAAGTGGAAGCTTGGTTTGGTCAGTTTGGAGATAGTGCTAATCCTTATGCAAGGTAGGTGCATGGTTTGCATGGAATATACCATATGCTTGGAAATCAATTTGGATGCACCCGATGGAGCTCCTTGATGACGTGTGTCATATGGAATCTCACTTCGGTCCATTTAGAGACATTGTTAGTTTCGGTGCAAGATAGGTGCACAGTTTGCACCTAATGCACCATAGTCTAAGAAACTATTTTGGACGCACTTGTTGGTACTACTAGGTGAAGGGGCTCAAGTGGATGCTCGGTTCGGTCTGTTTGGAGATAGTGCTAATCTTGATGCAAGATAGGTGCACGGTTTGCTTGGAACATACCAAATACTTGAAAATCAATCTGGACGCACATGATGGAACTCCTAGATGACGTGTGTTATACGAAATCTTGCTTCGGTCTGTTTGGAGATAGGTGCAAGGTTTGCACATAATGCACCAAAGTCTAAGAAACCATTTTGGAAGCACCTGTTGGTATTCCTAGGTGAAGAGGCTCAAGTGGAGGCTCGGTTTGGTCTATTTGGGATAGTGCTAATCTTGATGTAAGATAGATGCACGGTCTGCATGGAACGTACCATATGCTTAGAAATTAATTTGGACACAGCCGATAGAACTTCTTGATGACGTGTGTCATACGGAATCTCGCTTTGGTGTGCTTAGAGACAGTATTAGTTTTGGTGCAAGATATGTGCACGGTTTGCGCCTAATGCACCAAAGTCTAAGAAACCATTTTGGAAGCACCTGTTGGTATTCCTAGGTGAAGAGGCTCAAGTGGAGGCTCGGTTTGGTCTGTTTAGAGATAGTCCTAATCTTGATGCAAGATAGGTGCACGATTTGCATGGAGCATACCATATATTCATAAATCAATTTGGACACACCAGATGGAACTCCTATATGACATGTGTCATATGGAATCTTACTTCCGTCCGTTTAGAGACAGTGTTAGTTTTGGTGCAAGATAGGTGCACGGATTGCACCTAATGCACCATAGGATAAGAAACCATTTTGGATGCACCCGATGGTACTCCTAGGTCAAGGGGCTCAAGTGACAGCTCGATTTGGTCTGTTTGGAGATAGTGCTAATCTTGATGCAAGATAGATGCACGGTTTGCATGGAACATATGATATGCTCAGAAATCAATTAGGGCGCACCTGATATAACTCCTTGATGATGTTTGTCATATGGAATCTTGCTTCGGTTCGTTTAGAGACCGTGTTAGTTTTGGTAGAAGATATGTGCACGGTTTACGCCTAATGCACCATAAGCTAAGAAACCATTTTAGACGCACCCGATGGTACTCGTAGTTGAAGAGGCTCAAGTGGAGGCTCGATTTGGTCTGTTCGGATATAGTGCTAATCTTGATACAAGATAGTTGCACAGTTTGCATGGAACGTACCATATGTTAGGAAATCAATTTGAACGCACAATTTGAACTCCTAGATGATTTGTGTCATATGGAATCTCGCTTTCGTCCATTTGGAGACAATGTTAGTTTCGGTACAAGATAGGTGCACAGTTTGTGCCTAATGCACCATAGTCTACAAAACCATTTTTGATGCACCTGTTTGTACTTCTAGATGAAGAGGCTCAAGTGGAAGCTCGGTTCGGTCTGTTTGGAGATAGTGCTAATCTTGATGCAAGATAGGTGCACGGTTTGCATGGAACATACCATTTGCATGGAAATCAATTTGGATGCACCCGGTGGAACTCCTTGATGACGTTTGTCTTATGGAATTTCGCTTTGGTCTGTTTAGAAATAGTGTTAGTTTCAGTGCAAGATATGAGCAAGGTTTGGGCCTAATGCACCATAGTCTAAGAAACCATTTTGGAAGCACCTGTTGGTACTTCGGTGAAGAGGCTCAAGTGGAAGCTCAGTTTGATATGTTTGGAGATAGTGCTAATCTTGATGCAAGATAGGTGCATGATTAGCAAGGAACATACCATATGCTTAGAAATCAATTTGGACACACCCAATGGAACTCCTAGATGACGTGTGTCATATGGAATCTTGCTTCGGTCCATTTGTAGACATTGTAAGTTTTTGTGCAAGATAGGTGCACAGTTTGCGCCTAATGCACCGTAGTCTAAGAAACCATTTTGGACGCACTTGTTGGTACTCCTAGGTGAAGGGGCTCAAGTGGATGCTCGGTTCGGTCTGTTTGGAGATAGTGCTAATCTTGATGCAAGGTGCATGGTTTGCATGGAACATACCATATGCTTGGAAATCAATTTGGATGCAACCGATGGAACTCCTTGATGATGTGTGTCATATGGAATCTCACTTTGGTCTGTTTAGAAACAGTGTTAGTTTCGGTGCAAGATATATGCATGGTTTGTGCCTATTGCACCATAGTCTAAGAAACCATTTTGGAAGCACCTGTTGGTACTTCGGTGAAGAGGCTCAAGTGGAAGCTCGGTTTGATCTGTTTGGAGATAGTACTAATCTTGATGCAACATACGTGTATGATTTGCAAGGGACATACCATATTCTTAGAAATCAATTTGGGCGCACCCAATGGAACTCCTAGATGACGTGTGTCATATGGAATCTCGCTTCGGTCTGATTGGAGACAATGTTAGTTTCGTTGCAAGATAGGTGCATAGATTGTGCCTAATGCACCATAGTCTAAGAAACCATTTTTTACACACCTGTTTGTACTCCTAGATGAAGAGGCTCAAGTGGAAGCTCGGTTCGGTCTGTTTGGAGATAGTGCTAATCTTGATGCAAGATAGGTGCACGGTTTGCATGGAACATACCATATGCTTGGAAATCAATTTGGATGCACCTGATGGAACTCCTTGATGACGTGTGTCATACGGAATCTCACTTTGGTCTGTTTAGAAATAGTGTTAGTTTCAGTGCAAGATATGGGCATGGTTTGCGCCTAATGCACCATAGTCTAAGAAACCATTTTGGAAGCACCTGTTGGAACTTCGGTGAAGAGGCTCAAGTGGAAACTCAGTTTGATCTGTTTGGAGATAGTGCTAATCTTGATGCAACATAGGTGTATGATTTGCAAGGAACATACCATATTCTTAGAAATCAATTTGGACGCACCCAACGGAACTCCTAGATTACGTGTGTCATATGGAATCTCGCTTCGGTCTGTTTGGAGACAATATTAGTTTCGGTGCAAGATAGGTGCATAGTTTGTGCCTAACGCACCATAGTCTAAGAAACCATTTTTGACACACCTGTTTGTACTCATAGATTAAGAGGCTCAAGTGGAAGCTCGGTTCGGTCTGTTTGGAGATAGTGCTAATCTTGATGCAAGAT
This sequence comes from Sorghum bicolor, assembly GCF_000003195.3. Lineage (NCBI taxonomy): Eukaryota > Viridiplantae > Streptophyta > Magnoliopsida > Poales > Poaceae > Sorghum > Sorghum bicolor. The sequence continues at coordinate 1,200,705 of NW_018396397.1, forward strand.
AGGTGCACGGTTTGGATGGAACATACCATATGCTTGGAAATCAATTTGGATGCATCCGATGGAACTCCTTGATGACGTGTGTCGTATGGAATCTCACTTTGGTCTCGTTTAGAAGTGTTAGTTTCAGTGCAAGATTGTGCATGGTTTGCGCCTCATGCACCATAGTCTAAGAAACCATTTTGGAAGCACCTGTTGGTACTTCGGTGAAGAGGCTCAAGTGGAAGCTCGGTTTGATCTATTTGGAGATAGTGCTAATCTTGATGCAAGATAGGTGCATGATTTGCAAGGAACATACCATATGCTTAGAAATCAATTTGGATGCACCCAATGGAACTCCTAGATGACGTGTGTCATATGGAATCTCGCTTCGGTCCATTTGGAGACATTGTTAGTTTCGGTGCAAGATAGGTGCACAGTTTGCACCTAATGCACCGTAGTCTAAGAAACCATTTTGGACGCACCCGATGGTACTCCTAAGTCAAGGGGCTCAAGTGAAAGCTCGGTTTGGTCTATTTGGAGATAATGCTAATCTTGATGCAAGATAGATGCACGGTTTTGCATTGAACATACGATATGCTCAGAAATCAATTAGGACACACCTGATATAACTTCTTGATGATGTGTGTCATGTGGAATCTTGCTTTGGTTCATTTAGAGACAGTGTTAGTTTTGGTAGAAGACATGTGCACGGTTTACGCCTAATGCACCATAGGCTATGAAACCATTTTAGACGCACCCGATGGTACTCATAGTTGAAGAGGCTCAAGTGGAGGCTTGATTTGGTCTGTTCGGATATAGTGCTAATCTTGATGCAAGATAGTTGCACAGTTTGCATGGAATGTACCATATGTTAAGAAATCAATTTGGACGCACCCAATGGAACTCCTAGATGACGTGTGTCATATGGAATCTCGCCTCGGTCTGATTGGAGACAATGTTAGTTTCGGTGCAAGATAGGTGCATAGATTGTGCCTAATGCACCATAGTCTAAGAAAAAACCACTTTTGACACACCTGTTTGTACTCCTAGATAAAGAGGCTCAAGTGGAAGCTCGGTTCGGTCTGTTTGGAGATAGTGCTAATCTTGATGCAAGATAGGTGCACGATTTGCATGGAACATACCATATGCTTGGAAATCAATTTGGATGCACCCGATGGAACTCCTTGATGACGTGTGTCATATCAAATCTCACTTTAGTCTGTTTAGAAACTGTGTTAGTTTCTGTGCAAGATATGTACATGGTTTGCGCCTATTGCACCATAGTCTAAGAAACCATTTTGGAAGCACCTATTGGTACTTCGGTGAAGAGGCACAAGTGGAAGCTCGGTTTGATCTGTTTGGAGATAGTGCTAATCTTGATGCAACGTAGGTGTATGATTTCCAACGAACATACCATATTCTTAGAAATCAATTTGGACGCACCCAATGGAACTCCTAGATGACGTGTGTCATATGGAATCTTGCTTCGGACCGTTTGTAGACATTGTAAGTTTTAGTGCAAGATAGGTGCACAGTTTGCGCCTAATGCACCATAGTCTAAGAAACCATTTTAGACGCACTATTTGGTACTCCTAGGTGAAGAGGCTCAAGTGGAAGCTTGGTTCGGTCAGTTTGGAGATAGTGCTAATCCTTATGCAAGGTAGGTGCATGGTTTGCATGGAACATACCATATGCTTGGAAATCAATTTGGACGCACCCGATGGAACTCCTTGATGATGTGTGTCATATGGAATCACGCTTTGGTCCATTTGGAGACATTGTTAGTTTCGGTGCAAGATAGGTGCACAGTTTGCACCTAATGCACCATAGTCTAAGAAACCATTTTGGACACACTTGTTGGTACGCCTAGGTGAAGGGGCTCCAGTGGTTGCTCGGTTCGGTCTGTTTGGCGATAGTGCTAATCTTGATTCAAGATAGGTGCACGGTTTGCATGGAACATACCAAATGCTTGGAAATCAATCTGGACGCACATGATGGAACTCCTAGATGACGTGTGTCATACAAAATCTTGCTTCGGTCTGTTTGAAGACATTGTTAGTTTCGGTGCAAGATAGGTGCACAGTTTGCATCTAATGCACCATAGTCTAAGAAACCATTTTGGATGCACCTGTTGGTACTTCGGTGAAGAGGCTGATGAGGACATGAGCACCATCAATACATCCACGCCTCAGATTCATATGCATGATAACTCAACTATCTAGTGAGTTCATTCCTTAGTTATTTGATGTATTATTTAGACCGTGGAAACTCGTGCACCTTTGTTTTGGCCAGGAATAATGAGGAGGAACCGCAAGGAAGCATATTCGTGATGGGCTAAATTTGGACTGCAGAAGGGTTGGTGGCCACCAAGACTACATACGGTGACCGATTTTGATGTTCAAATACACGGTGGAAAGCTTATGAAGTCTATTTTCACATGGATCTAGTCCCATGTCCATATCTATAATGAGGCGGCCGCAATCGTCGAGTTACTCCAGAGACCTTTCTGTGGACAGCTTCATTCAATAAGAAACTCCATGCATGCATGATATGGATATTATTGTTTTCTTTTGTTTTTAGTGAGTCGAGGGATTAGCACCGCACACTCTGGTTGCTCTCTCTTGTACATAAAGGCTTCTACAGCCAGAGACACAAGGGCGGGTTTTGTTTTGTTGTAAGTTTAGCCATTGCTACTTCCTTGTAGACGCATGTGTCGACTAGACCATCCGTTCTACTTGATTCAAAACCCCATATTGTTATCGTGATTCATATCAGATCCTTCTTGTATTATTTGGCAATTGAGTGCCTGTTCTATCTGTTCTTGCATGTTCTTTGATTGCGTGCAGGAATTACCCTAGTGGTTTGGTTGGTTGTGATCAACAAGATCGTGATCAACCGCTGGAATTGGTGTATTGATCGCTAAGGCGCAGCGTCCTTGGACGGTTGTAGTCGGATCGTGAACGTCGCTCCAGAGAGATCGAAGTTATCCATCTCCACCGAAAGATCGGGACACCCTCGTTCTTATTAGAGGCTCAAGTGGAAGCTCGGTTTGATCTGTTTGGAGATAGTGCTAATCTTGATGCTAGATAGGTGCATCATTTGCAATGAACATACCATATGCTTAGAAATCAATTTGGACGCACCCCATGGAACTCCTAGATGACGTGTGTCATATGGAATCTTATTTCGGTCCATTTGTAGACATTGTAAGTTTTAGTGCAAGATAGGTGCACAGTTTGCACCTAATGCATCATAGTCTAAGAAACCATTTTGGACGCACTATTTGGTACTCCTGGGTGAAGAGGCTCAAGTGGAAGCTTGGTTTGGTCAGTTTGGAGATAGTGCTAATCCTTATGCAAGGTAGGTGCATGGTTTGCATGGAACATTGGAAATCAATTTGAATGCACTCGATGGAACTCCTTGATGACATGTGTAATATGGAGTCTCGCTTCGGTCCATCTGGACGCACCTGATATAAGTCCTTGATGATGTGTGTCATATGGAATCTTGCTTCGGTTCGTTTAGAGACCGTGTTAGTTTTGGTAGAAGATATGTGCATGGTTTATGCCTAATGGACCATAGGCTAAGAAACCATTTTAGACGCACCCGATGGTACTCGTAGTTGAAGAGGCTCAAGTGGAGGCTCGATTTGCTCTGTTCGGATATAGTGCTAATCTTGAAGCAAGATAGTTGCACAGTTTGATGGAACATACCATATGTTAAGAAATCAATTTGAACGCACACAATGGAACTCCTAGATGACGTGTGTCATATGGAATCTCGCTTTGGTCCATTTGGAGACAATGTTAGTTTCGGTACAAGATAGGTGCATAGTTTGTGCCTAATGCACCATAGTCTAAGAAACCACTTTTGATGCACCTGTTTGTACTTCTAGATGAAGAGGCTCAAGTGCAAGCTCGGTTTGGTCTGTTTGGAGTAGTGCTAATCTTGATGCAAGATAGGTGCACGGTTTGCATGGAACATACCATTTGCTTGGAAATCAATTTGGATGCACCCGATGGAACTCCTTGATGACGTGTGTCTTATGGAATCTCGCTTTGGTCTGTTTAGAAACAGTGTTAGTTTCAGAGCAAGATATGTGCATGGTTTGTGCCTAATGCACCAGAGTCTAAGACACCATTTGGAAGCACCTGTTGGTACTTCGGTGAAGAGGCTCAAGTGGAAGCTCGGTTTGATCTGTTTGGAGATAGTGCTAATCTTGATGCAAGATAGGTGCATGATTTGCAAGGAACATACCATATGTTTAGAAATCAATTTGGACGCACCCAATGGAACTCCTAGATGACGTGTGTCATATGGAATCTTGCTTCGGTCCATTTGTAGACATTGTAAGTTTTAGTGCAAGATAGGTGCACAGTTTGCGCCTAATGCACTGTAGTCTAAGAAACCATTTTGGACACACTATTTGGTACTCCTAGGTGAAGGGGCTCAAGTGGATGCTCGGTTCGGTCTGTTTGGAGATAGTGCTAATCTTGATGCCAGATAGGTGCACGGTTTGCATGGAAAATACCATATGCTTGGAAATCAATTTGGATGCACCCGGTGGAACTCCTTGATGACGTGTGTCTTATGGACTCTCGCTTTGGTCTGTTTAGAAATAGTTTTAGTTTCAGTGCAAGATATGGGCATGGTTTGCGCCTAACGCACCATAGTCTAAGAAACCATTCTGGAAGCACCTGTTGGTACTTCGGTGAAGAGGCTCAAGTGGGAACTCGGTTTGATCTGTTCGGAGATAGTGCTAATCTTGATGCAAGATAGGTGCATGATTTGCAAGGAACATACCAAATGCTTAGAAATCAATTTGGACGCACCCAATGGAACTCCTAGATGACGTGTGTCATATGGAATCTTGGTTCGGTAGGTGCACGGTTTGCATAGAACATAACATATGCTTAGAAATCAATTTGGATGCACCCGATGGAACTCCTTGATGATGTGTGTCATATGGAATCTCGCTTTGGTCTGTTTAGAAATAGTGTTAGTTTCGGTGCAAGATATGTGCATGGTTTGCGCCTAATGCACCATAGTCTAAGAAACCATTTTGGAAGCACCTGTTGGTACTTCGGTGAAGAGGCTCAAGTGGAAGCTTGGTTTGATCTATTTGGAGATAGTGCTAATCTTGATGCAAGATAGGTGCATGATTTGCAAGGAATATACTATATGCTTAGAAATCAATTTGGACACACCCAATGGAACTCCTAGATGACGTGTGTCATATGGAATCTTGCTTCGGTCCGTTTGTAGACATTCTAAGTTTTACTGCAAGATAGGTGCACAGTTTGTGCCTAATGCACCATAGTCTAAGAAACCATTTTGGACGCACTATTTGGTACTCCTAGGTGAAGAGGCTCAAGTGGAAGCTTGGTTCAGTTAGTTTGGAGATAGTGCTAATCCTTATGCAAGGTAGGTGCATGGTTTGCATGAAATATACCATATGCTTGGAAATCAATTTGGATGCACCCGATGAAACTCCTTGATGACATGTGTCATTTGGAATCTCGCTTCAGTCCATTTGGAGACATTGTTAGTTTCGGTGCAAGATAGGTGCACAGTTTGAACCTAATGCACCATAGTCTTAGAAACCATTTTGGACGCAGTTGTTGGTACTCCCAGGTGAAGGGGCTTAAGTGGATGTTCGCTTCGGTCTATTTGGAGATAGTGCTAATCTTGATGCAAGATAGGTGCACGGTTTGCATGGAACATACCAAATGCTTGGAAATCAATCTAGACGCACAAGATGCAACTCTTAGATGACGTGTGTCATACGAAATTGTTCTTCGTTCTGTTTGGAGACTGTTAGTTTCAGTGCAAGATAGGTGCAAGGTTAGCACATAATGCAGCATAGGCTAAGAAACCATTTTGGACGCACCCGATGGTACTCATAGGTAAAAGGCTCAAGTGAAAGCTCGGTTTGGTCTATTTGGAGATAGTGCCAATCTTGATGCAAGATAGATGCATGGTCTGCATGGAACGTACCAAATGCTTAGAAATTAATTTGGACACACCTGATAGAACTCCTTGATGACGTGTGTCATATGGAATCTCGCTTTGGTGTGCTTAGAGACATTATTAGTTTCGGTGCAAGATATGTGCATAGTTTGCGCCTAATGCACCAAAGTCTAAGAAACCATTTTGGAAGCACCTGTTGGTACTCCTAGGTGAAGAGGCTCAAGTGGAGGCTCGGTTCGGTCTGTTTAGAGATAGTGCTAATCTTGATGCAAGATAGGTGCACGATTTGCATGGAACAAACCATATGCTCAGAAATCAATTTGGACGCACCAAATGGAACTCCTAGATGACATGTGTCATATGGAATCTCACTTCAGTCCGTTTAAACACAGTTTCGGTGTAAGGTAGGTGCACAATTTGCACCTAATGCACCATAGGATAAGAAACAATTTTGGACACACCCGATGGTACTCCTAGGTCAAGGGGCTCAAGTGAAAGCTCGGTTTGGTCTGCTTGGAGATAGTGCTAATCTTAATGCAAGATAGATGCATGGTTTGCATGGAACATATGATATGTTTAGAAGTCAATTAGGACGCACCTGATATAACTACTTGATGATGTGTGTCATATGGAATCTTGCTTCGGTTTTGTTTAGAGACAGTGTTAGCATTGGTAGAAGATATGTGCACGGTTTACGCCTAATGCACCATAGGCTAAGAAATCATTTTAGACGCACCCAATGGTCCTCGTAGTTGAAGAGGCTCAAGTGGAGGCTCGATTTGGTCTATTCGGATATATTGCGAATCTTGATGCAAGATAGTTGCACAGTTTGCATGAAACGTACCATATGTTATGAAATCAATTTGGACGCACCCAATGGAACTCCTAGATGACGTGTGTCATATGGAGTCTCGCTTCGGTCTGTTTGGATACAATGTTAATTTCGGTGCAAGATAGGTGCATAGTATGTGCCTAATGCACCATAGTCTAAGAAACCATTTTGGACACACTTTTTGGTACTCCTAGGTGAAGGGGCTCAGGTGGATGCTCGGTTCGGACTGTTTGGAGATAGTGCTAATCTTGATGCAAGATAGGTGCACGGTTTGCATGGAACATACCAAATGCTTGGAAATCAATCTGGACGCACATGATGGAACTCCTAGATGACGTGTGTCATACGAAATCTTGCTTTGGTCTGTTTGGAGACAGTGTTAGTTTCAGTGCAAGATAGGTGCAAGGTTTGCACATAATGCAGCATAAGCAAAGAAACCGTTTTGGAAGCACCTGTTGGTACTTCGGTGAAGAGGCTCAAGTGGAAGCTCAGTTTGATGTATTTGGAGATAGTGCTAATCTTGATGCAAGATAGGTGCATGATTTGCAAGGAACATACCATATGCTTAGAAGTCAATTTGGACGCACCCAATGGAACTCCTAGATGACGTATGTCATATGGAATCTTGCTTCGGTCTGTTTGTAGACATTATAAGCTTTAGTGCAAGATAGGTGCACAGTTTGCGTCTAATGCACCATAGTCTTAGAAACCATTTTGGATGCACTATTTGGTACTTCTAGGTGAAGAGGCTCAAGTGGAAGCTTGGTTCGGTCAGTTTGGAGATAGTGCTAATCCTTATGAAAGGTAGGTGCATGGTTTGCATGGAACATACCGTATGCTTGGAAATCAATTTGGATGCACCCGATGAAACTCCTTGATGACGTGTGTCAATTGGAATCTCGCTTCGGTCCATTTGGAGATATTGTTAGTTTCGGTGCAAGATAGGTGCACAGTTTGCACCTAATGCACCATAGTCTAAGAAACAATGTTTTAAATAGCGAGCTATAGAAAATAGCGTCTTTCTGTTCTAGACGCTATTTGCGCTATAGCGAGCGCTATAGCCCCGCTGTAGCAGCTGCTGTACGCAGCAGCGTGTTGTAGCTATCGACGCTATAGCGTGCTATTTAATTGGAAACAGGCAAAATATATAATAGACAGCAACAAGTTAAAACAACCATCATATTTCACAATCACAAATCACTGGTGTTTCATAGTTTAAAAGTTTAATACATAACTATGTCATAAGCATAATGCAAGACTGCATAGTGTATAACCACAAGTGCATAAGCAGATCACAACAAATAAGTGCATGACAACATGATCAAAGATAAACAACAATAGCGCGCAAATAGTGGCGCTATGGCGCTATTTCAGTTTAGCGGAGCTATAGCGCGCTATAGCGCCAATAGCGCTGATAGCGTAAAAATGAGGTATAGCTTCGCGTCGACTTATTCTGGCCGCTATAGCGGTGCTATAGCGTGAAAATAGCGCGCTATTTAAAACATTGCTAAGAAACCATTATGGACGCACTTGTTGGTACTCCTAGGTGAAGGGGCTCAAGTGGATGCTCGGTTTGGTCTGTTTGAAGATAGTGCTAATCTTGATGCAAGATAGGTGCACGGTTTGCATGGAACATTCCAAATGCTTGGAAATCAATCGGGATGCAACTCCTAAATGACGTGTGTCATACGAAATCTTGCTTCGGTCTATTTGGAGACAGTGTTAGTTTCGGTGCAAGATAGGTGCAAGGTTTGCACATAATGCAGCGTAGCCTAAGAAACCATTTTGGACGCACCCGATGGTACTCCTAGGTAAAAGGCTCAAGTGAAAGCTCGGTTTGGTCTATTTGGAGATAGTGCTAATCTTGATGCAAGATAGATGAACGGACTGCATGGAACGTACCATATGCTTAGAAATTAATTTGGACACACCCGATAGAACTCCTTGATGACGTGTGTCATATGGAATCTTGCTTTGGTGTGCTTAGAGACAGTATTAATTTTGGAGCAAGATATGTGCACGGTTTGCGCCTAATGCACCAAAGTCTAAGAAATCATTTTGGAAGCACTTGTTGGTACTCCTAGGTGAAGAGGCTCAAGTGGAGGCTCGGATCGGTCTGTTTAGAGATAGTGCTAGTCTTGATGCAAGATACGTGCACGATTTGCATGGAACATACCATATGCTCAGAAATCAATTTGGACGCACCAGTTGGAACTCCTACATGACATGTGTCATATGGAATCTCACTTCGGTCCGTTTAGAGACAGCGTTAGTTTCGGTGCAAGATAGGTGCACAGTTTGCACCTAATGCACCATAGGATAAGAAACCATTTTGGACGCACCCGATGGTACTCCTAGGTCAAGTGGCTCAAGTGAAAGCTTGGTTTGGTATATTTGGAGATAGTGCTAATCTTGATGCAAGATAGATGCACGATTTGCATGGAACATACGATATGCTCAGAAATCAATTAGGACTCACCTGATATAACTCCTTGACGATGTGTGTCATTTGGAATCTTGCTTCGGTTCGTTTAGAGACAGTGTTAGTTTTTGTAGAAGATATGTGCACGGTTTACGCCTAATGCACCATAGGCTAAGAAACCATTTTAGAGGCACCCAATGGTACTCATAGTTGAAGAGGCTGAAGTGGAGGCTCGATTTGGTCTGTTCGGATATAGTGCTAATCTTGATGCAAGATAGTTGCACAGTTTGCATGCAACGTACCTTATGTTAAGAAATCAATTTGGACAAATCCAATGGAACTCCTAGAAGACGTGTGTCATATGGAATCTCGCTTCGATCTGTTTGGTGACAATGTTAGTTTCGGTGCAAGATAGGTGCATAGTTTGTGTCTAATGCACCATAGTCTGAGAAACCATTTTTGACGCACTTGTTTGTACTCCTAGATGAAGAGGCTCAAGTGCAAGCTCGGTTCGGTCTGTTTGGAGATAGTGCAAATCTTGATGCAAGATAGGCACACGGTTTGCATAGAACATACCATTTGCTTGGAAATCAATTTGGATGCACCCGATGGAACTCCTTGATGACGTGTGTCATATGGAATCTTGCTTTGGTCTATTTAGAAACAGTGTTAGTTTCAGTGCAAGATATGTGCATGGTTTGCGCCTAATGCACCATAGTCTAAGAAACCATTTTGGAAGCACCTGTTGGTACTCCTAGGTGAAGGGGCTCAAGTGGATGCTCGGTTCGGTCTATTTGGAGATAGTGCTAATCTTGATGCAAGATAGGTGCATGATTTGCAAGGAACATATCATATGCATAGAAATCCATTTGGACGCACCCAATGGAACTCCTAGATGACGTGTGTCATATGGAATCTTGCTTCGGTCTATTTGTAAACATTGTAAGTTTTAGTGCAAGATAGGTGCACAGTTTGCGCCTAATGCACCATAGTCTAAGAAACCATTTTGGATGCACTATTTGGAACTCCTGGGTGAAGAGGCTCAAGTGGACGCTTGGTTCGGTTAGTTTAGAGATAGTGCTAATCCTTATCCAAGATAGGTGCATGGTTTGCATGGAACATACCAAATGCTTGGAAATCAATTTGGTTGCACCCGCTGGAACTCCTTGATGACATGTGTCATATGGAATCTCGCTTCGGTCCATTTGGAGACATTGTTAGTTTCGATGCAAGATAGGTGCACAGTTTGCTCCTAATGCACCATAGTCTAAGAAACCATTTTGGACGCACTTGTTGGTACTCCTAGGTGAAGGGGCTCAAGTGGATGCTCGGTTCGGTCTATTTGGAGATAGTGCTAATCTTGATGCAAGATAGGTGCACAGTTTGCATGGAACATACCAAATGCTCATAAATAAATTTGGACGCACCAGATGGAACTCCTAGATGACATGTGTCATATAGATTCTCACTTCGGTCCATTTAGAGACAATGTTAATTTCGGTGCAAGATAGGTGCATGGTTTGCACCTAATGCACCATAGGATAAGAAACCATTTTGGACGCACCCGATGGAACTCCTAGGTAAAGGGCCTCAAGTGAAAGCTCGGTTTGGTCTATTTGGAGATAGTGTTAATCTTGATGCAAGATAGATGCACGGTTTGCATGGAACATATAATATGCTTAGAAATCAATTAGGACACACCTGATATAACTCCTTGATGATGTGTGTCATATGGAATCTTGCTTCGGTTCGTTTAGAGACTGTTAGTTTTGGTAGAAGATATGTGCACGGTTTACGCCTAATGCACCATAGGCTAAGAAACCATTTTAGACGCACCTGATGGTACTCGCAGTTGAAGAGGCTCAAGTGGAGGCTCGATTTGGTCTCTTCGGATATAGTGCTAATCTTGATGCAAGATAGTTGCATAGTTTGCATGGAACGTACTATATGTTAAGAAATCAATTTGGACGCACCCAATGGAACTCTTAGATGACATGTGTCATATAAAATCTCACTTCGGTCTGTTTGGTGATAATGTTAGTTTTAGTGCAAGATAGGTGCATAGTTTGTGCCTAATGCACCATAGTTTGAGAAACCATTTTTGACGCACCTGTTTGTACTCCTAGATGAAGAGGCTCAAGTGGAAGCTCGGTTCGGTCTGTTTGGAGATTATGCTAATCTTGATGCAAGATAGGTGCACGGTTTGCATGGAACATACCATATGCTTAGAAATCAATTTGGACGCAGCTAATGGAACTCCTAGATGACGTGTGTCATATGGAATCTTGCTTCGGTCCGTTTGTAGACATTGTTAGTTTCGATGCAAGATGGGTGCACAGTTTGCACCTAATGCACCATAGTCTAAGAAACCATTTTGGACTCACTATTTGGTACTCCTGGGTGAAGAGGCTCCAGTGGAAGCTTGGTTTGGTTAGTTTGGAGATAGTGCTAATACTTATGCAAGGTAGGTGCATGGTTTGCATGGAACATAAAATATGCTTGGAAATCAATTTGGATTTACCCGATGGAACTCCTTGATGACGTGTGTTATATGGAATCTTGCTTTGGTCCATTTGGAGACATTGTTAGTTTCGATGCAAGATAGGTGCATAGTTTGCACCTAATGCGCCATAGTCTAAGAAACCATTTTGGACGCACTTGTTGGTACTCCTAGGTGAAGGGGCTCAAGTGGATGCTCGGTTCGGTCTGTTTGGAGATAGTGCTAATCTTGATGCAAGATAGGCGCACGGTTTGCATGGAACATACCAAATGCTTGGAAATCAATCTGGACGAACATGATGGAACTCCTAGATGACGTGTGTCACACAAAATCTTGCTTCGGTCTATTTGGAGATAGTGTTAGTTTCGGTGCAAGATAGGTGCAACGTTTGCACATAATGCAGCATAGGCTAAGAAACCATTTTGGACGCACCCGATGGTACTCCTAGGTAAAAGGCTCAAGTGAAAGCTCGGTTTGGTCTATTTGGAGATAGTGCTAATCTTGATGCAAGATAGATGCACGGACTGCATGGAACGTACCATATGCTTAGAAATTAATTTGGACACACCCGATAGAACTCCTTGATGACGTGTGTCATATGGAATCTCGCTTTGGTGTGCTTAGTGACAGTGTTAGTTTTGGTGCAAGATATGTGCACAGTTTGCGCCTAATGCACCAAAGCCTAAGAAACCATTTTGTAAGCACCTGTTGGTACTCCTAGGTGAAGAGGCTCAAGTGGAGGCTCGGTTCGGTCTGTTTAGAGATAGTGCTAATCTTGATGCAAGATAGGTGCATGATTTGCATGGAACATACCATATGCTCAGAAATCAATTTGGACGCACCAGATGGAACTCTTAGATCACATGTGTCATTTGGTATCTCACTTCGGTCCGTTTAGAGACAGTGTGAGTTTTGGCGCAAGATAGGTGCACGGTTTGCACCTAATGCACCATAGGATAAGAAACCATTTTGGACGCACCCGATGGTACTCCTAGGTCAAGGTGCTCAAGTGAAAGCTTGGATTGGTCTATTTGGAGATAGTGCTAATCTTGATGCAAGATAGATGCATGGTTTGCATGGAACATACGATATGCTCAGAAATCAATTAGGACTCACTTGATATACCTCCTTGATGATGTGTGTCATATGGAATCTTGCTTCGGTTCGTTTAGAGACGGTGTTAGTTTTGGTAGAAGATATGTGCACGGTTTACGCGTAATGCACCATAGGCTAAGAAACCATTTTAGACGCACTCGATGGTACTCGTAGTTGAAGAGGCTTAAGAGGAGGCTCGATTTGGTCTGTTTGGAGATAGTGCTAATCTTGATGCAAGATAGTTGCACAGTTTGCATGGAACGTACCATATGCTAAGAAATCAATTTGGCCGCACCCAATGGAACTCCTTGATGACATGTGTCATATGGAATCTTGCTTCGGTCTATTTGGAGACAATGTTAGTCTCGATGCAAGATAGGTGCATAGTTTGTGCCTAATGCACCATAGTCTAAGAAACCAATTTTGACGCACCTTGTCGGTGTTTTACCCCTGGGGGGGTCACACCAACGAGTAAACTTGTGTGCGTGTTCCCTTTCCCAGATGATGATGCAAGAAATACACAGAGATTTATCCTGGTTCGGGCAAGAGAAGGCCTTACGTCCAGCGGGGGGGGATGTTTTCTATTATCTTGCACCTAAGTGCTTGTACACGGGCGAATACCAGTATTGTGGTGGATTCTAAGTCCTAGGTGGAGGCGATGTATGGTTGTTCTTCTACGTATGTCGTGTCTTTCATCCTTTCCTATGCCTCCCCTTTTATAGTTCCAAGGGGAGACCTAGGTTACATGGCGTAGGTGATAGAGTAGGGGTCGATAGGGGCGTGGTGCGCTGACCTACTCGAGGCTTCCGTACCGGCGTGGCCTCGAGCTGTCTTGTTACTTGGTACTTTGGTGATGATTGCGCATGCTTCTGCATTCGACTCCTGTGCGTTGCCTTGGATTGGCTTAACCGTGGGCACGCCTGTACATCGTGGCTGCAGTCGCGTCCAGAGTGGTTGAGGTGCTGTCTTTCACCACCTGACTCTTCTTTTGGAAGGAACGTGTTCGCTCGAGGGTCCGACGCCATGCAAGGCCTTGCTGATCGGTGCGCTAACTTTGGGCGCCTCGAGGGGGGTCGTGATGTGACGTCCCGACTGTCTCACTGTGCTCGGCCGTACTCTAGCTCATCTAGGGGACAAAGCTGCAAAAAGGGGGATTGGACGGGTGCTTGCTCCCAGTCACGTTTCCCGTGACTGTCGGGTTAGGTGAGAACACGGCAGGCGCATTAAATGCCTTGGTTCCCGTACCCGCGTCAGGTGGCGAACGGCGTCCTTGCGCTTGAGGCCTGTCGATTCGTACAAGCCGCTTCCGTATTCGATGGTCGCTGTCCAGTCGAGCCTCTATCGATTCGCACAACCCTTTTTTCATGTTCGAGGCTATGGTTGGCATCGCGCTTTGGTAGTCGCGTGTGCGAGTGGGGGCGTTGAGTCAGGGGCCTCGATTTGCGTACGGGTCCTCTCGTTATGAGCATTGGTTGGGGTACCCCTTATTGACACCCTCGACAGTAGCCCCCGAGTCTCTACTCGAGCGCTTGCGCTCGAGTAGAGGCTCTTTCATCGGTCGAGTTTCCATGGGGTCATACGAGCGACCCCCGCGTGGGTAGCCCCCGAGCCCTTGGAGGAGTCTTTGACTCCTTCAAGGGTTATGTTGCTTTTTCTAATGGAAGCGCTCTCGATCTCCCCCTTCTCCGAAAGTCGTTTGCCATGGAAGAGGGGCTTTGAGCCTCGATTGGCTGGTTTCGCATTGGAGTCATGACGTACTCCCGGCAGAGCGAGAGTCACCTACCCCAGGTCGAGCTCCTATCGGGTAATCCAATTGAGAACCTATGCCCCGTTCGAGCCGAGAACCTGTGTCAGCTATAGCCTGGAGGCATTCTCATAAAGCGGGGTCAACGCGGTCGGGGTTACTGGTCTCGTTCGATAGAGTCCAGCAGCTCGCTGCCTCCCTCCATGGGGATTCCTCTCGACCCTCTTGCCCTTGCCTTCGACATCCCCAGCGAGTTCTCGAGGTAGGCCTCGTTTTCGACCTCTCGTTGGGCATCCCTGACTCTGGTACTCGAGGACGACCGTCAAACGCATTCAGCGGGCCAGTCTGCAATCCCTCAAGATTTTTATCGTGACACGTACGTACCTTATCTTACAGGGGAGGAAGGGCCGTGGCGGTTCACTTTCCTGCCCGTTGGGCACGCCTTTTTAGGCGGGAGCCGTTGCAGCACTGTGTCGTCGTGGAATTCGTAGCGCCCTGTCAGTGAGCGCAATCAGGACCGTTAGGCGGCGCATTTTCTAGGGAGGTTACCGTATTAGCCGGATCTGCCCGTTGGAGATTGGCCATCTATAAATATTGTCGGGTCTCTCAGCCGTTACTCCTTCCACCTTCCGCCATCGTTCTTTCCCTTGCTTCCCTTGCCATCTTCACGCACGCGCGCACCCTCGAGCACATAGCAGCGGAGCCACCTTCCTTCATCCCTCAAAATGCCGGTGCGGCTTGTTGCCGCTGATGACTGGCGCCCGTCGTCGATGACGGAGCGTCGGCTGCTGGAGCTCGAGAAGGAGGGACTCCTGCGACCCCGTGTTTCCTCGTCGCGGCCGGAGTGGATCGCACCGACAGCGGACCACCGGGAGCCGAGACCGCCCAAGGGGTACGTGGTCTCCTTCGCCAAGTTCCATCGCCACGGCCTTGGTTCTCCTCCAAGTCGCTTCATGCATGCACTCTGCCACCATTACGGTGTGGAGCTCCAGCATTTCTCGCCAAACGCCATCACCACCGTGGTGATTTTTGCTGCGGTGTGTGAAGGCTATCTCGGGATGATGCCACACTGGGACCTGTGGCTTCACCTGTACCGGGGCGAGCTCTTCCATGCCCCTAGTAGGGCTACAGGGGTGAGGAAACCGGTGCGGGCCGGCTGCCTCAACTTGGTGCAAAAGACTAGCAAGGCAGAGGAGCCTCGAGAGTACATTCTGGTGGGGCTGACGTCGAACCACGCCTAGTGGGACTCCCAATGGTTCTATGTGCGAAACGACGACGACCTCTTCCCCGACTACATCAGGCGCTTGATCTCGGAGCGTCCGGACCACTAACTACGGCATCGTCAAGACCCTCCAGTCACGGCTCCGCCCCATCCTCGACGCCCTGAAGAAGCTGTGCGAGGAAGGTCTGACCGCCGCGTTCGTCCTTTCAGTTGTCCACCATCGACGGGTACTCCCATTGATGTCTCGACCGCTGAGGATGGACGAGATGGGTCTCGGCGTTTCGTCTCATGACCTCGAGGCATGCCGGATGTCCAACAAGGCGCCCGCAGATGACGAGGTCGCCACCAGAGTCAGGACGGCCGTCGCAGGCGATTTTCAGCCTGAGCGCGTCAATGGCTTCCCCATGAGACCTGACGAGGGGTCAATCGACCTGGTAAGTCCTTCCTCTTGCTGTCGCTCAATTCTTATTTTTTTCGATCCTCCTTAGGACTTACTCATGCCCGTACAGGGACCAATCGACGCTCGGTCCTCGAGGCCTCCGATAACGGAGGATGACGTCGATCGCGATAGGAGACGCGAGTCCGCAGAGAAACAAAAGTCCGCAAAGGACTTAGAAAAGAAGAAGGTGAAGAAAAAGAATCTCGAGCGACAAGTGCTCGAGAAACGCCGTGCGAAATTGAGGCAAAAGGGGGAGTCCGAGGAGGAATCTCTTGATGAGGACGACGGCAATGAGGGCGACGACGATAGCGACGACTCCGAGGGGATGGCGGCTCGTCTCGACAGAATCCTCGAGGGCCCGCCGCAAGCCGACGTCAACGTCCCACGGACGGGAGCTCCTAAGAGGGTGTCGGGCGCGTCCCGCGATAGTCAGTAGAGGGAGTCCTCACCGCGCCATTCTCGTGCCGACACTCCTCCTATGCCCGCGCAGGGTTGTGCCGTTTCTCAGCCGCAACCTCCTCCCGCATATGGGGCGGGCCACCGGTTTAAGTCTATGGCGATGGGGCCATTGAGCCACGGCCGTGCCGTCGTGGCGGCCTCAAGCCAGAGGGAAGGAGGTCGTGGGAGCTGCAGCCCCGGTGCTCGCTAGGCGGGAGATGTCGAGCCGAGGCCTACGCCTGCTCAGGAGAAGCCCGGGGTCTCGACGCACGGCGGCTCGAGGCTAGTTGGTCGATGGACTGGCAGGCGGGTCGTTCTTCCCGTGGGGTAAGGGTTTTACGTTGCGATTCTTGTTTTCCGATGTCTTGCGCCCTCTCTAGTTTCGGCTTTTCTTATGTTATGCCCCATTTCCTTAGGTTGAAGCGGCCGCTAGAACAGGCCTAACCCTCGATGGCCAAGAAGCTAAAGGTGGGGGCGGTTCCCAGAGGCTCGGGTGAGTGATTTATTCTTCTTCCCGTAGTACTGGAGTTGAGCCATCCCTGTGTGGAACTCCTTTGCGACTAACGTACTGTCTTTGGGCGCACTCAGGTTCCTCCAATCCTCGACCATCGACGGATGTTGAAGAACCCCGCCTCGTCCGTCGGAGGGGCGCGACATTTCTAACACTGCCCCGTCGTCACCAAGGCGGGTCGAGATGCCTCGTCTTCAAGAGCAGGAGGGAGCCCCCGAGCCTCCTCAGCCTGGGGGCGTGGGGGACCCCATCACCATCAGCGACAGATCCGGTGGTGATCGACTCGAAGGATGCCCGCACCGCGGATGAAGAGGTCGAGGTCTCTCCTGTCGCAAAACGGACGCCTTGGCCCATCGGGCTTCACTCCGTCGAGGAGAGGAGGAAGAAAGAAGAAGAAGAGCGTAAGGGAGGGGAGGAAGAAGAAGAAAAAGAGCGGCGGTGGCAACAAGGAGAGCGGCTCGAGGAGCAGTTGGAGCAATGCCGGCAGCAAGAGTTGCTGGAGCTTTAGATGCAGCAGCAGCAGTGGAGTCAGCAGCTGGAAGAGCTGCTCGAACAGCCACCACAAAGCCTGCGCCAGCTAGTATTGCCATCGCCGCAAGGGCCCGAGACCAGAGAGGAAGGACTACCGGTCTATGATCCGCCGACCCCTGCGTGGCTCCGTCCAGGGGGGCCAGCCTCTATTCCGGCTGAACCTAGGCGAAAGGACGGCGTCGTGGCCATCGCGTGTGCTATGCGCACGCCGGCGGACCCCCAATCCGAAATCAAGGGCTCCCTCTACGGCATCGATGGGATCGCTCCGGGGTTCCTTCGAGATCGGCGGCCGTGGGAGGAACCCAATGCCGAGGAGGGGGACGACGCTGGCACTTCTGGCGGTGGTGACGCCAATGAGATCGGGACTTGGGGGTCGGTGGATGACGACGGGCGGTTCCCTTCTCTTATCGACATATTCCTGCGCCACGGAGGTTCTCTCGAGACCGTTCAAGAGCTTATCCGAGGCGTCAAGGCACGTACAGAGGAGGAGATGGAGAACTGGGGCCCCGGTCAGATTCGTCTTTGAGCCTCCATCGACCCAGAGGAGCCCAACATCATGAAGGATGACCGGAAAGAGGCCGAAAAGTGGGAGCATCTCGAGGAGCTCCGGCTTTGGATGAAGCACGTGATGGGCCTAATGTCGGATATTGTCAACAACGGGCTCGACCGAGCTTTCTCTGTAAGTATTTTCGGTTCTTAGCTATCTGGGTATTTGGTCTTGTATTCTTATTGTTTAGCTACTTGCTGCAGGACCTGAAGCAGACTCCCGCCTAAAGTTGGGTTTTATTCACGCGACGAGAGGCGGTTGGGAACAGCTCCCTCTTCTCAAGGACCAACTCCTGGAGTCGTAGGAGAAGCGTCTCTAGGCCTACAAGGACCTTATGGCGGCTGAGGAGGAGAGGAAGGAGAGGGAGGCTGCCCTGGCCAAGGCTCGGGAGGCCTCGGAGAAGGCAATAGAAGAGGTCGTGCAGCTGAGGGCGCGGACCACGTCGGTTGAGGAGACTGCGTCCAAGGCCCGAGAAGAGGCCGCGTATTACAAAGATGCGGTCGCTGAGCTCGATAAGGAGAAGAGCCTTGTCAAGTCAGAACTTGCCTCTGCCTGGGAGGCCTATCGAGAGATAAGGAGGAGTGCGTGAAGAGCGAGATCGCTCGGAGCACCGCGGAGGAGGCTGGGAAGAAGGCCCGTGAGGACCTCGAGGCAGAGCAAGCTCGCTCTCGCAGCCTTTCTGACAATGTCGATCGCTTGAAGAGAGCGCTGCTGGAGAAGGAGGGAGCCGTCTTACAAGCGAGTAAGATGATCGAGGACTTGCGGGCCGCAAACACTGATCTGGCCCGTTCTTATAAGGAGATCGAGAGGGCCAACACTGATTTAGTCGGTGAGAACACGGCCCTCGAAGAAAAGATCCGTGGTAGGTTTCTTTATACTTGCGTGTTTCTTTTGCAAGGTATATCCTTTATGTTGCTTAACTTTCTTGTGTCGGTGTTTCTAGGGCTTAAGGATGATCTCCTGGCCACCCAAGTGGAGGCCTGTTCCACCAAGGCTCAGCTCGAGGGGGAGGTAGCTTTAAATGGTCGACTAAGGACTGCGATAAGCGACCTTTCGGCCTCCTGGGAGCTCGAGCCTGTGGATAAGTCGAGGGAGGTTGCTCGAGGCGATGCGCTGGTCGACCAGCTGTGCTACTTATGTTCTACACTGAGGGATCGGGTGCGGAACGCCCTTCATACCGGGGTGAAGCGAGCGAGGATCGGGTGCGGGACGCCCTTCATCCTGCACCAGGTCCTTGCAGGCGGTGCCTGAGACAAAGGCTAGAATGACATCGTGGTCGAGGATGTGCGGGAGCTCAGTGCGCTGCTTTGAGAAGCGTCGAGCATACTCTCGGAGAGTTTCTCTTGATTTTTGCTTGCACTTGCTGAGGTCCCATGAATTGCCGGGACGTATGTAGGTTCCTTTAAAGTTGCCCTCGAACACCCTGACCAAATCGGTCCAGTCGTGGATCTGGTTGGCAGGGAGTTCCTCGAGCCATCTGCGAGCGGTGTCGGAGAGAAAAAGCGGTAACTGGCGGATGATGGCTCGATCGTCTCCTCGAGCGCCTCCCAACTGGCATGCTAGCCGGAAGTCTACCAGCCACAGCTCTGGCTTGGTTTCGCCGTTGTATTTAGCGATGCTGGTCGGGGATCGAAACGGACTGGGCAACGGCGTGCTGCGGATTGCTCTGCTGAAAACTCGAGGGCCTAGTTTCTCTGGAGCCATTCGGTCCTTGTCGCTATCGTATCATCCACCGCGGTGGGCGCTGTAGCCTCGCTCCTCTGCATCCCCATGCCGGCGGCGGCGATACTCATTGATGTCATGTCGAGCGTCGTGTCGCCGTTGATTATCGACGAGGCGCTCTTGGATGGGCACGGTCTTTCTTCCTCGAGGGGGTGGTCCTTGATGGACCGACACTTCCTTCTCGTCTCGGGCTGGCTCGACGTGTTTCTCTGTGGCTGCCCCTCGACGCCGAGAAGCCGCCACTTGGAGCAGAGTCTGCACCTCATCTCGAATGCGCCGCGCCTGGGAGTTGGAAGGTTCAGGCATGCTACGCAATAGCATGGTTGCTGCCACGACATTCTGGCCCGCTCGTGGGAAGCGGCTGACAGGTGGCTCTGGCTCCTCGTCCCCGACGATTTGACGGTACACCTCTCGAGCGCGACCGCGCGCGCCTTTGGCGTGCGGATGCGGTTGGTCTCGCTCGAGGGCCTGCTCGAGCTGAGCAAGGCGCTCACGGTCTTCGTCGAGCTTGGCTTTGAGCTCCCGTAATTGTGCGAGCTGCGCAGCTTTGTTGTCCTGCGCCGGAGGGTCGACCCGCCCGTCGTTCCCAGGTGTCCTGGGATCTTCTCTTGCTACGGGGGCTCGGCCACCGGCTACGACATCTTGCGTTTTATCAGTGGTCGCCACTTCCCCATCGATGTTGTAGCATTCCCTTGTAGGGTCATAACTATCGGATTCAGAGTCAGGGTCTGGTTCTGCGGCGTAGAAACACCCACGCCCATCCTCCGCCATCCGCTGTCTGAGCGAGGTGATGGTATATCGCCCAGGTCCTAGACGTCGGAGGCTCCGCACCTAGGAAAAATCCGGCAGTTCAGCTGCTCGCTGTTGTGCCTCGGCGTCGCTCGGGAGGACCATTGGTCTTTCCACATACGTCTGGGCGTCCAGGCATATCGTTCTGGCTAGGGACGCCGCGGCATTGTCCAGATCGAATGGTTTGTTCCCCTAGAGGCGAACAATCCGTGCGGTAGCA
The DNA here is from genome assembly GCF_000003195.3 of Sorghum bicolor. Taxonomy (NCBI): domain Eukaryota; kingdom Viridiplantae; phylum Streptophyta; class Magnoliopsida; order Poales; family Poaceae; genus Sorghum; species Sorghum bicolor. Next base: position 1,221,666 of record NW_018396397.1, read on the forward strand.
GCGTTGTTGAGGGGGAGAGCACGCGAGTCGCGTCATCTCCCAACGTTGTTGCAGGGCTGTCCCGACGCCGGGCCGCCGTATTTGTAGCCTCGGCACGCGGGGCTGCCGGCTGCTGCGCCACCGCTCGCTTGGTGCAGGTTGATGACCGCGACGCAGCAGAAGGGTGGTGACGGTGTTGTCCACGCCTCTTCTTGGGCGGGGAGGTGTGGTAGCGAGGCCGTCTTGGGGCCTTCAATTGTGCTGGTGCAACGCTAGTTCCTCCTGGTCCTTTGACCGAGAGCAGGATCATGTCGTAGCCGGTACCGGTGGACAGGAACTCGAGGCTCCCAAACCAAATCACCGTGGAGCGCGGGATCGGCGAAACGAGAGTGGCCATTCTGGAATGAGATGGGGAGTCGGTGAAAAACACGCAGGACCCCTACCTGGCATGCCAACTGTCAGTGTTTTACCTCTGGGGGGTCACACCAACAAATAAACTTGTGTGCATGTTCCCTTTCACAGATGGTGATGCAAGAAATACACACAGATTTATCCTGGTTCGGGCAAGAGAAGGCCCTACGTCCAGCGGGGGGGATGTTTTCTATTATCTTGCACCTAAGTGCTTGTACAGGGGGTGAATACAAGTCGGTATTGTGGCGGATTCTAATTCCTAGGTGGACGCGATGTATGGTTGTTCTTCTACATATGTCCTGTCTTTCATCCTTTCCTATGCCTCCCCTTTTATAGTTCCAAGGGGAGACCTAGGTTACATGGCGTAGGTGATAGAGTAGGGATCGATAGGGGCGTGGTGCGCTGACCTACTCGAGGCTTCCGTACCGGCGTGGCCTCGAGCTGTCTTGTTACTTGGTACTTTGGTGATGATTGTGCATGCTTCTGCATTCGACTCCTGTGCGTTGCCTTGGATTGGCTTAACCGTGGGCACGCCTGTACGTCGTGGCTGCAGTCGCGTCCAGAGTGTTTGAGGTGTTGTCTTTCACCGCCTGACTCTTCTTTGGGAAGGAACGTGTTCGCTCGAGGGTCCGACGCCACGCAAGGCCTTGTTGATCGGTGCGCTGACTTTGCGCGCCACGAGGGGGGTCGTGACGTGACGTCCCGACTGTCTCACTGTGCTCGGCCGTACTCTGGCTCATTTGGGGGACAAAGCTGCAAAAAGGGGGATTGGATGGGTGCTTGCTCCCAGTCACATTTCCCGTGACTGTCGGGTTAGGTGAGAACACGGCAGGCGCATTGAATGCCCTAGTTCCCGTACCCGCGTCAGGCGGCAGATGGCGTCCTTGCGCTCGTGGCCTGTCGATTCGTATGAGCCACTTCCATATTCGACGGTCACTGTCCAGTCGAGCCTCTGTCGATTCGCACGACCCTTTTTCTGTGTTCGAGGCTATGGTTGGCATCGCGCTTTGGTAGTCGCGTGTGCGAGCGGGGGCGTCGAGTCAGGGGCCTCGATTTGCATACGGGTCCTCTCGTTATGAGCATTGGTTGGGGTACCCCTTATTGACACCCTCGACACACCTGTTTGTACTCCTAGATGAAGAGGCTCAAGTGGAAGCTCGGTTCAGTCTGTTCGGATATAGTGATAATCTTGATGCAAGATAGTTGCACAGTTTGCATGGAACATACCATATGTTAAAAAATTAATTTGGACGCACCCAATGGAACTCCTAGATGACGTGTGTCATATGGAATCTCGCTTCAGTCTGTTTGGAGACAATCTTAGTTTTGGTGCAATAGGTGAATAGTTTGTGCCTAATGCACCATAGTCTAAGAAACCATTTTTGACGCACCTGATTGTACTCCTAGATGAAGAGGCTCAAGTGGAAGCTCGGTTCGGTCTGTTTGAAAATAGTGCTAATCTTGATGCAAGATAGGTGCACGGTTTGCATGGAACATACCATATGCTTGGAAATCAATTTGGATGCACCCGATGGAACTCCTTGATGACGTGTGTCATATGGAATCTTGCTTCGGTCCATTTGCAGACATTGTAAGTTTTAGTGCAAGATAGGTGCACAGTTTGCGCCTAATGCACCATAGTCAAAGAAACCATTTTCAACGCACTACTTAATACTCCTGGGTGAAGAGGCTCAAGTGGAAGCTTGGTTCGGTCAGTTTGGAAATAGTGCTAATCCTTATGCAAGGTACGTGCATGGTTTGCATGGAACATACCATATGCTTGGAAGTCAATTTGGATGCACCCGATGGAACTCCATGATGACATGTGTCACATGCAATCTCGCTTCGGTCTATTTGGAGACATTGTTAGTTTCGGTGCAAGATAGGTGCACAGTTTGCACCTAATGCACCATAGTCTAAGAAACCATTTTGGACGCACTTATTGGTACTCCTTGGTGAAGGGGCTCAAGTGGATGCTCGGTTTTGTCTGTTTGGAGATAGTGATAATCTTGATGCAAGATAGGTGCACGGTTTGCATGGAACATACCAAATGCTTGGAAATCAATCTGGACACACATGATGGAACTCCTAGATGACGTGTGTCATACGAAATCTTGCTTCGGTCTGTTTGGAGATAGTGTTAGTTTCGGTGCAAGATAGGTGCAAGGTTTGCACATAATGCAGCATAGGCTAAGAATCCATTTTGGACGCATCCGATGGTACTCCTAGGGAAAAGGCTCAAGTGAAAGCTCAGTTTGGTCTATTTGGAGATAGTGCTAATCTTGATGCAAGATAAATGCACGGTCTGCATGAAACGTACCATATGCTTAGAAATTAATTTGGACACACCTGATAGAACTCCTTGATGACGTGTGTCAGATGGAATCTCGCATTGGTGTGCTTAGAGACAGTATTAGTTTCGGTGCAAGATATGTGCACGGTTTGCATGGAACATACCAAATGCTTGGAAATCAATCTAGACGCACACGATGGAACTCCTAGATGACGTGTGTCATATGAAATATTGCTTCGGTCTGTTTGGAGACAGTGTTAGTTTTGGTGCAAGGTTTTCACATAATGCAGCATAGGCTAAGAACCCATTTTGTACGCACCCGATGGTACTCATAGATAAAAGGCTCAAGTGAAAGATCGGTTTGGTCTATTTGGAGATAGATCTAATCTTGATGCAAGATAGATGCACGGTCCGCATGGAACGTACCAAATGCTTAGAAATTAATTTGGACACACCTGATAGAACTCCTTGATGATGTGTGTCATATAGAATCTTGCATTGGTGTGCTTAGAGACAGTATTAGTTTCAGTGCAAGATATGTGCACGGTTTGCACCTAATGCACCAAAGTCTAAGAAACCATTTTGGAAGCACCTGTTGATACTCCTAGGTGAGAGGTTCAAGTGTAGGCTCGATTCGGTCTGTTCAGAGATAGTGCTAATCTTGATGCAAGATAGGTGCACGGTTTGCATTGAACGTACCATATGCTTGGAAATCAATTTGGATGCAACTGATGGAACTCCTTGATGACGTTTGTCATATGGAATCTCGCTTTGATCTGTTTAGAAACAGTATTAGTTTTTGTGCAAGATATGTGCATGGTTTGCGCCTAATGCACCATAGTCTAAGAAACCATTTTGGATGCACCTGTTGGTACTTCGGTGAAGAGGCTCAAGTGGAAGCTCGGTTTGATCTATTTGGAGATAGTGCTAATCTTGATGCAAGATAGATGCACGGTTTGTATGGAACATACGATATGCTCAGAACTCAATTAGGACACACCAGATATTACTCCTTGATGATGCGTGTCATATTGAATCTTGCTTTTGTTCGTTTAGAGATGGTGTTAGTTTTGGTAGAAGATATGCGCACGGTTTACGCCTAATGCACCATAGGCTAAGAAACCATTTTAGACGCACCCGATGGTACTCGTAGTTGAAGAGGCTCAAGTGTAGGCTCAATTTGGTCTGTTCAGATATAGTGCTAATCTTGATGCAAGATAGTTGCACAGTTTGCATGGAACATACCATATGTTAAGAAATCAATTTGGACGCACCCAATGGAACTCCTAGATGACGTGTCATATGGAATCTCGCTTCGGTCTGTTTGGAGAGAATGTTAGTTTTGGTGCAAGATATGTGCATAAGTTGTGCCTAATGCACCATAGTCTAAGAAACCATTTTTGACACACCTGTTTGTACTCCTAGATGAAGAGGCTGAAGTGGAAGCTCGGTTCAGTCTGTTTGGAGATAGTGCTAAGTTTGATGCAAGATAGGTTCACGGTTTGCATGGAACATACCATATGCTTGGAAATCAATTTGGATGCACCTGATGGAACTCCTTGATGACGTGTGTCACATGGAATCTCGCTTTGGTCTGTTTAGAAACAGTGTTAGTTTTGCTGCTAGATATGTGCATGGTTTGCGCCTAATGCACCATAGTCTAAGAAACCATTTTGGATGCACCTGTTTGTACTTCGGTGAATAGGCTCAAGTGGAATCTCGGTTTGATCTGTTTGGAGATAGTGCTAATCTTGATGCAAGATAGGTGCATGTTTGCAAGGAACATACCATATGCTTAGAAATCAATTTGGACGCACCCAATCGAACTCCTAGATGACGTGTGTCATATGGAATCTTGCTTCGGTCTATTTGTAGACATTGTAAGTTTTAGTGCAAGATAGATGCACAGTTTGCGCCTAATGCACCATAGTCAAAGAAACCATTTTGGACGCACTACTTAATACTCCTAGGTGAAGAGGCTCAAGTGGAAGCTTGGTTCAGTCAGTTTGGAGATAGTGCTAATCCTTATGCAAGGTAGGTGCATGGTTTGCATGGAACATACCATATGCTTGGAAGTCAATTTGGATGCACCCGATGGAACTCCATGATGACATGTGTCACATGGAATCTCGCTTCGGTCTATTTGGAGACATTGTTAGTTTCGGTGCATGATAGGTGCACAGTTTGCACCTAATGCACCATAGTCTAAGAAACCATTTTGTACGCACTTGTTGATACTCCTAGGTGAAGGGGCTCAAGTGGATGCTCGGTTTTGTCTGTTTGGAGATAGTGATAATCTTGATGCAAGATAGGTGCACGGTTTGCATGGAACATACCAAATGCTTGGAAATCAATCTGGACGCACATGATGGAACTCCTAGATGACGTGTGTCATACGAAATCTTGCTTCAATCTGTTTGGAGAGAGTGTTAGTTTCGGTGCAAGATAGGTGCAAGGTTTGCACATAATACAGCATAGGCTAAGAAACCATTTTGGACACACATGATGGTACTCCAAGGTAAAAGGCTCAAGTGAAAGCTCGGTTTGGTCTATTTGGAGATAGTGCTAATCTTGATGCAAGATAGATGCACGGTCTGCATGGAACGTATCATATGCTTAGAAATTAATTTGGACACACCCGATAGAACTCCTTGATGACGTGTGTCATATGGAATCTCGCATTGGTGTGCTTAGAGACAATATTAGTTTCGGTGCAAGATATATGCACGGTTTGCGCCTAATGCACCAAAGTCTAAGAAACCATTTCGGAAGCACCTGTTGGTACTCCTAGGTGAAGAGGCTCAAGTGGAGGCTTGGTTCGGTCTGTTTAGAGATAGTGCTAATCTTGATGCAAGATAGGTTCACCCTTTGCATGGAACATACCGTATGCTTAGAAATCAATTTGGACGCACTAGATGGAACTCCTAGATGACATGTGTCATATGGAATCTCACTTCGGTCTATTTAGAGACAGTGTTAGTTTCGATCCAAGATAGGTGCATGGTTTGCACCTAATGCACCATAGGATAAGAAACCATTTTGGACGCACCCGATGGTACTCCTAGGTCAAGGGGCTCAAGTGAAAGCTCGGTTTGGTCTATTTGGAGATAGTGCTAATCTTGATGCAAGATAGATGCACGGTTTGCATGGAAAATATGACATGCTTAGAAATCAATTAGGACGCACCTGATATAACTCCTTGATGATGTGCGTCATATGGAATCTTGCTTCGGTTTGTGTAGAGACAATGTTAGTTTTGGTAGAAGATATGTGCACAGTTTACGCATAATGCACCATATGCTAAGAAACCATTTTAGACGCACCCGATGGTACTCGTAGTTGAAGAGGCTCAAGTGGAGGCTCGATTTGGTCTGTTCGGATATAGTGATAATCTTGATGCAAGATAGTTGCACAATTTGCATGGAACATACCATATGTTAAAAAATCAATTTGGACGCACCCAATGGAACTCCTAGATGGCGTGTGTCATATGGAATCTCGCTTCAGTCTATTAGGAGACAATCTTAGTTTTGGTGCAATAGGTGCATAGTTTATGCCTAATGCACCATAGTCTAAGAAACCATTTTTGACGCACCTGTTTGTACTCCTAGATGAAGAGGCTCAAGTGGAAGCTCGCTTCGGTCTATTTGGAGATAGTGCTAATCTTGATGCAAGATAGGTGCACGGTTTGCATGGAACATACCATATGCTTGGAAATCAATTTGGATGCACCCAATGGAACTCCTTGATGACGTGTGTCATATGGAATCTTGCATTGGTGTGCTTAGAGACAGTATTAGTTTCGGTGCAAGATATATGCACGGTTTGCGCCTAATGCACCAAAGTCTAAGAAACCATTTTGGAAGCACCTGTTGGTACTCCTAGGTGAAGAGGCTCAAGTGGAGGCTCGGTTTGGTCTGTTTAGAGATAGTGCTAATCTTGAAGCAAGATAGGTTCACGATTTGCATGGAACATACCATATGCTCAGAAATTAATTTGGACACAGCCAATGGAAGTCCTAGATGGCGTGTGTCGTATGGAATCTTGCTTCGGTCTGTTTGGAGACAATGTTAGTTTTGGTGCAAGATAGGTGCATAGTTTGTGAATAATGCACCATGGTCTAAAAAACTATTTTTGACGCACCTGTTTGTACTCCTAGATGAAGAGGCTCAAGTGGAAGCTCGGTTCGGTCTGTTTGGAGATAGTGCTAATCTTGATGCAAGATAGATGCACGGTTTGCATGGAAAATACCATATGCTTGGAAATCAATTTGGATGCACCTGATGGAATTCCTTGATGACGTTTGTCATATGGAATCTCACTTTGGTCTGTTTAGAAACAATGTTAGTTTCGGTGCAAGATAGGTGCATGGTTTGCGCCTAATGCACCATAGTCTAAGAAACCATTTTGGATGCACCTGTTGGTACTTCGGTGAAGAGGCTCAAGTGGAACCTCGGTTTGATCTGTTTGGAGATAGTGCTAATCTTGACGCAAGATAGGTGCATGATTTGCAAGGAACATACCATATGCTAAAAAATCAATTTGGACACACCCAATGGAACTTCTAGATAACGTGTGTCATATGGAAGCTTGCTTCAGTCCGTTTGTAGACATTGTAAGTTTTAGTACAAGATAGGTGCACAGTTTGCGCCTAATGCACCATAGTCAAAGAAACCATTTTGGACGCACTACTTAATACTCCTGGGTGAAGAGGCTCAAGTGGGAGCTTGGTTCGGTCAGTTTGGAAATAGTGCTAATCTTTATTCGAGGTAGGTGCATGGTTTGCATGGAACATACCATATGCTTGGAAATCAGTTTGGATGCACCCGATGGAACGCCTTGATGACGTGTGTCATATGGAATCTCGCGTCGGTCCATTTGGAGACATTGTTAGTTTCGGTGCAACATAGTCTAAAAAACCATTTTGGACGCACTTGTTGGTACTCCTAGGTGAAGGGGCTCAAGTGGATGCTCGGTTTGGTCGTTTAGAGAAAGTGCTAATCTTGATGCAAGATAGGTGCACGGTTTGTATGGAACATACCAAATGCTTAGAAATCAATCTGGACGCACATGATGGAACTCCTAGATGACATGTGTCATACAAAATCTTGCTTCGGTCTGTTTGGAGATAGTGTTAGTTTTGGTGCAAGATAGGTGCAAGGTTTGCACATAATGCAGCATAGGCTAAGAAACCATTTTGGATGCACCCAATGGTACTCCTAGGCAAAAGGCTCAAGTGAAAGCTCGGTTTGGTCTATTTGGAGATAGTGCTAATCTTGATGCAAGATGGATGCACGGTCTACATGGAACGTACCATATGCTTAGAAATTAATTTGGACACATCCGATAGAAGTCTTTGATGACGTGTGTAATATGGAATCTCGCATTGGTGTGCTTAGAGACAGTATTAGTTTCGGTGCAAGATATGTGCGCGGTTTGCGCCTAATGCACCAAAGTCTAAGAAACCATTTTGAAAGCTCCTGTTGGTACTCCTAGGTGAAGAGGCTCAAGTGGAGGCTCGGTTCGGTCTGTTTAGAGATAGTGCTAATCTTGATGCAAGATAGGTGCAGAATTTGCATGGAACATACCATATGCTCAGAAATCAATTTGGACGCACCAGATGGAACTCCTAGATGACATGTGTCATATGGAATCTCACTTCGGTCTGTTTAGAGACAGTGTTAGTTTCGATGCAAGATAGGTGCATGGTTTGCACCTAATGCACCATAGGATAAGAAACCATTTTGGACGCACCCGATGGTACTCCTAGGTCAAGGGGCTCAAGTGAAAGCTCGGTTTGGTCTATTTGGAGATAGTGCTAATCTTGATGCAAGATAGATGCACGGTTTGCATGGAAAATATGACATGCTGGACGCACCTGATATAACTCCTTGATGATGTGCGTCATATGGAATCTTGCTTCGGTTTGTGTAGAGACAATGTTAGTTTTGGTAGAAGATATGTGCACAGTTTACGACTAATGCACCATATGCTAAGAAACCATTTTAGACGCACCCGATGGTACTCGTAGTTGAAGAGGCTCAAGTGGAGGCTCGATTTGGTCTGTTCGGATACAGTGCTAATCTTGATGCAAGATAGTTGCACAATTTGCATGGAACATACCATATGTTAAAAAATCAATTTGGACGCACCCAATGGAACTCCTAGATGGCGTGTGTCATATGGAATCTCGCTTCAGTCTATTAGGAGACAATCTTAGTTTTGGTGCAATAGGTGCATAGTTTATGCCTAATGCACCATAGTCTAAGAAACCATTTTTGACGCACCTGATTGTACTCCTAGATGAAGAGGCTCAAGTGGAAGCTCGGTTCGGTCTATTTGGAGATAGTGCTAATCTTGATGCAAGATAGGTGCACGGTTTGCATGGAACATACCATATGCTTGGAAATCAATGTGGATGCACCCAATGGAACTCCTTGATGACGTGTGTCATATGGAATCTCGCTTTGGTCTCTTTAGAAACAGTGTTAGTTTCGGTGCAAGATATGTGCATGGTTTGCACCTAATGCACCATAGTCTAAGAAACCATTTTGGATGCACCTTTTGGTACTTCCGTGAAGAGACTCAAGTGGAAGCTCGGTTTGATCTGTTTGTAGATAGTGCTAATCTTGATGCAAGATAGGTGCATGATTTGCAAGGAACATACCATATGCTTAGAAATCAATTTGGACGCGCCCAATGAAACTCCTAGATGACTTGTGTCATATGAAATCTTGCTTCGGTCCATTTATAGACACTGTAAGTTTTAGTGCAAGATGGGTGCACAGTTTGCGCCTAATGCACCATAGTCTAGGAAACCATTTTGGACGTACAATTTGGTACTCCTTGGTGAAGAGGTTCAAGTGCAAGCTTGGTTCGGTCAGTTTGGAGATAGTGCTAATCCTTATGCTTGGTTTGCATGGAACATACCATATGCTTGGAAATCAGTTTGGATGCACCCGATGGAACTCCTTTGATGACGTGTGTTATATGGAATCTCACTTCGGTCCATTTGGAGACATTATTAGTTTCGGTGCAAGATAGGTGCACAGTTTGCACCTAATGCACCATAGTCTAAGAAACCATTTTGGACGCACTTGTTGGTACTCCTAGGTGAAGGGGCTCAAGTGGATGCTCGGTTTGGTCTATTTGGAGAAAGTGCTAATCTTGATGCAAGATTGGTGCACGGTTTGCATGGAACATACCAAATGCTTGGAAATCCATCTGGACGCACATGATGGAACTCCTAGATGAGGTGTGTCATACAAAATCTGGCTTCGATCTGTTTGGAGATAGTGTTAGTTTCAGTGCAAGATAGGTGCAAGGTTTGCACATAATGCATCATGGGCTAAGAAACCATTTTGGACGCTCCCGATGGTACTCCTAGGTAAAAGGCTCAAGTTAAAGCTCAGTTTGGTTTATTTGGAGATAGTCCTAATCTTGATGCAAGATACATGCACGGTCTACATGGAACGTACCATATGCTTAGAAATTAATTTGGACACACCCGATAGAACTCCTTGATGACGTGTGTCATGTGGAATCTGGCATTGGTGTGCTTAGAGACAGTGTTAGTTTTGGTAGAAGATATGTGCACGGTTTACGCCTAATGCACCATAGGCTATGAAACCATTTTAGAAGCACCCGATGCTACTCATAGTTGAAGAGGCTCAAGTGGAGGCTCGATTTGGTCTGTTCAGATAAAGTGCTAATCTTGATGCAAGATAGTTGCACAGTTTGCATAGAACGTACCATATGTTAAGAAATCAATTTGGACGCACCCAATGGAACTCCTAGATGATGTGTGTCCTATGGAATCTCGTTGCGGTCTGTTTGGAGATAATGTTAGTTTCGGTGCAAGATAGGTGCATAGTTTGTGCCTAATGCACCATAGTCTAAGAAACCATTTTTAACGCACCTGTTTGTACTCCTAGATGAAGAGGCTCAAGTGGAAGCTCCGTTCGGTCTGTTTGGAGGTAGTGCTAATCTTGATGCAAGATAGATGCACGGTATGCATGGAACATACCATATGCTTGGAAATCAATTTGGATGCACCCGATGAACTCCTTGATGACGTGTGTCATATGGAATCTCGCTTTGGTCTGTTTGGAAACAGTGTTAGCTTCGGTGCAAGATATGTGCATGGTTTGGGTCTAATGCACCATAGTCTAAGAAACCATTTTGGAAGCACCTGTTGGTACTTCGGTGAATAGGCTCAAGTGGAAGCTCGGATTGATCAGTTTGGAGATAGTGTTAATCTTGGTGCAAGATAGGTGCATGATTTGCAAGGAACATACCATATGCTTGGAAATCAATTTGGATGCACCCGATGTAACTCCTTGATGACGTGTGTCATATGGAATCTCGCTTTGGTCTGTTTAGAAATTGTGTTTGTTTCAGTGCAAGATATGGGCATGGTTTGCGCCTAATGCACCATAGTCTAAGAAACCATTTTGAAAGCACCTGTTGGCACTTCGGTGAAGAGGCTCAAGTGGAAGCTTGGTTCGGTCTGTTTGGAGATAGTGCTAATCTTGATGCAAGATAGGTGCACGGTTTGCAAGGAATATACCATATGCTTAGAAATCAATTTGGACACACCCAATGGAACTCCTAGATGACGTGTGTCATATGGAATCTCGCTTTGGTCTGTTTAGAAATTGTGTTAGTTTCAGTGCAAGATATGGGCATGGTTTGCGCCTAACGCACCATAGCCTAAGAAACCATTTTGGAAGCACTTGTTGGCACTTCGGTGAAGAGGCTCAAGTGGGAGCTCGGTTCGGTCTGTTTGGAGATAGTCCTAATCTTGATGCAAGATAGGTGCACGGTTTGCAAGGAACATACCATATGCTTTGAAATCAATTTGGACGCACCCAATGGAACTCCTAGATGACGTGTGTCACATGGAATCTCGCTTTGGTCTGTTTAGAAATTGTGTTAGTTTCAGTGCAAGATATGGGCATGGTTTGCGCCTAACGCACCATAGTCTAAGAAACCATTTTGGAAGCACATGTTGGCACTTCGGTGAATAGGCTAAAGTGGAAGCTCGGTTTGATCTGTTTGGAGATAGTGTTAATCTTGGTGCAAGATAGGTGTATGATTTGCAAGGAACATACCATATGCTTGGAAATCAATTTGGATGCACCCGATGTAGCTCCTTGATGACGTGTGTCATATGGAATCTCACTTTGGTCTGTTTAGAAATTGTGTTAGTTTCAGTGCAAGATGTGGGCATGGTTTGCGCCTAATGCACCATAGTCTAAGAAACCATTTTGGACGCACTTGTTGGTACTCCTAGGTGAAGGGGCTCAAGTGGATGCTCAGTTTGATATGTTTGGAGATAGTGCTAATCTTGACGCAAGATAGGTGCATGATTTGCAAGGAACATACCATATGCTAAAAAATCAATTTGGACACACCCAATAGAACTCCTAGATAACGTGTGTCATATGGAAGCTTGCTTCAGTCCATTTGTAGACATTGTAAGTTTTAGTGCAAGATAGGTGCACAGTTTGCGCCTAATGCACCATAGTCTAAGAAACCATTTTGGACGCACAATTTGGTACTCCTGGTTGAAGAGGCTCAAGTGCAAGCTTGGTTCGGTCAGTTTGGAGATAGTGCTAATCTTTATTCGAGGTAGGTGCATGGTTTGCATGGAACATACCATATGCTTGGAAATCAGTTTGGATGCACCCGATGGAACTCCTTGATGACGTGTGTCATATGGAATCTTACTTTGGTCTGTTTAGAAATAGTGTTAGTTTTGACGCAAGATAGGTGCACAGTTTGCACCTAATGCACCATAGTCTAAAAAACCATTTTGGACGCACTTGTTGGTACTCCTAGGTGAAGGGGCTCAAGTGGATGCTCGGTTTGGTCTGTTTGGAGAAAGTGCTAATCTTGATGCAAGATAGGTGCACGGTTTGTATGGAACATACCAAATGCTTAGAAATCAATCTGGACGCACATGATGGAACTCCTAGATGACATGTGTCATACAAAATCTTGCTTCGGTCTGTTTGGAGACAGTGTTAGTTTCGGTGCAAGATAGGTGCAAGGTTTGTACATAATGCACCATAGGCTAAGAAACCATTTTAGACGCACCCGATGGTACTCCTAGGTAAAAGGCTCAAGTGAAAGCTCGGTTTGGTCTATTTAGAGAGTGCTAATCTTGATGCAAGATAGATGCACGGTCTGCATGGAACGTAACATATGCTTAAAAATTAATTTGGACACACCCGATAGAACTCCTTAATGACGTGTGTCATATGGAAGCTCGCTTTGGTGTGCTTAGAGACAGTATTAGTTTTGGTGCAAGATATGTGCACGGTTTGCGCCTAATGCACCAAAGTCTAAGAAACCATTTTGGAAGCTCCTGTTGGTACTCCTAGGTGAAGAGGCTCAAGTGGAGGCTCGGTTCGGTCTGTTTAGAGACAGTGCTAATCTTGATGCAAGATAGGTGCACGATTTGCATGGAACATACCATATGCTCAGAAATCAATTTGGACGCACCATATGGAACTCCTAGATGACATGTGTCATATGGAATCTCACTTCGGTCTGTTTAGAGACAGTGTTAGTTTCGATGCAAGATAAGTGCATGGTTTGCACCTAATGCACCATAGGATAAGAAACCATTTTGGACGCACCCGATGGTACTCCTAGGTCAAGGGGCTCAAGTGAAAGCTCGGTTTGGTTTATTTGGAGATAGTGCTAATCTTGATGCAAGATAGATGCACGGTTTGCATGGAAAATATGACATGCTTAGAAATCAATTAGGACGCACCTGATATAACTCCTTGATGATGTGCGTCATATGGAATCTTGCTTCGGTTTGTTTAGAGACAATGTTAGTTTTGGTAGAAGATATGTGCACAGTTTACGGCTAATGCACCATAGGCTAAGAAACCATTTTAGACGCACCCGATGGTACTCGTAGTTGAAGAGGCTCAAGTGGAGGCTCGATTTGGTCTGTTCGGATATAGTGATAATCTTGATGCAAGATAGTTGCACAATTTGTATGGAACATACCATATGTTAAAAAATCAATTTGGACGCACCCAATGGAACTCCTAGATGACGTGTGTCATATGGAATCTCGCTTCAGTCTGTTTGGAGACAATCTTAGTTTTGGTGCAATAGGTGCATAGTTTGTGCCTAATGCACCATAGTCTAAGAAACCATTTTTGACGCACCTGATTGTACTCCTAGATGAAGAGGCTCAAGTGGAAGCTCGGTTCGGTCTGTTTGGAGATAGTGCTAATCTTGATGCAAGATAGGTGCACGGTTTGCATGGAACATTACCATATGCTTGGAAATCAATGTGGATGCACCCAATGGAACTCCTTGATGACGTGTGTCATATGGAATCTCGCTTTGGTCTCTTTAGAAACAGTGTTAGTTTCGGTGCAAGATATGTGCATGGTTTGCGCCTAATGCACCATAGTCTAAGAAACCATTTTGGATGCACCTTTTGGTACTTCCGTGAAGAGACTCAAGTGGATGCTCGGTTTGATCTGTTTGGAGATAGTGCTAATCTTGATGCAAGATAGGTGCATGATTTGCAAGGAACATACCATATGCTTAGAAATCAATTTGGACGCACCCAATGAAACTCCTAGATGACGTGTGTCATATGAAATCTTGCTTCGGTCCATTTATAGACATTGTAAGTTTTAGTGCAAGATGGGTGCACAGTTTGCGCCTAATGCACCATAGTCTAAGAAACCATTTTGGACGCACAATTTGGTACTCCTTGGTGAAGAGGTTCAAGTGCAAGCTTGGTTCGGTCAGTTTGGAGATAGTGCTAATCCTTATGCAAGGTAGGTGCATGGTTTGCATGGAACATACCATATGCTTGGAAATCAGTTTGGATGCACCCGATGGAACTCCTTTGATGACGTGTGTTATATGGAATCTCACTTCCGTCCATTTGGAGACATTATTAGTTTCGGTGCAAGATAGGTGCACAGTTTGCACCTAATGCACCATAGTCTAAGAAACCATTTTGGACGCACTTGTTGGTACTCCTAGGTGAAGGGGCTCAAGTGGATGCTCGGTTTGGTCTATTTGGAGAAAGTGCTAACCTTGATGCAAGATTGGTGCACGGTTTGCATGGAACATACCAAATGCTTGGAAATCAATCTGGACGCACATGATGGAACTCCTAGATGACGTGTGTCATACAAAATCTGGCTTCGATCTGTTTGGAGATAGTGTTAGTTTCAGTGCAAGATAGTGCAAGGTTTGCACATAATGCAGCATAGGCTAAGAAACCATTTTGGACGCTCCCGATGGTACTCCTAGGTAAAAGGCTCAAGTGAAAGCTCGGTTTGGTTTATTTGGAGATAGTCCTAATCTTGATGCAAGATACATGCACGGTCTACATGGAACGTACCATATGCTTAGAAATTAATTTGGACACACCCGATAGAACTTCTTGATGACGTGTGTCATGTGGAATCTGGCATTGGTGTGCTTAGAGACAGTGTTAGTTTTGGTAGAAGATATGTGCACGGTTTACGCCTAATGCACACTATGAAACCATTTTAGAAGCACCCGATGCTACTCATAGTTGAAGAGGCTCAAGTGGAGGCTCGATTTGGTCTGTTCAGATAAAGTGCTAATCTTGATGCAAGATAGTTGCACAGTTTGCATGGAACGTACCATATGTTAAGAAATCAATTTGGATGGACCCAAGGGAACTCCTAGATGATGTGTGTCCTATGGAATCTCGTTGCGGTCTGTTTGGAGATAATGTTAGTTTCGGTGCAAGATAGGTGCATAGTTTGTGCCTAATGCACCATAGTCTAAGAAACCATTTTTAACGCACCTATTTGTACTCCTAGATGAAGAGGCTCAAGTGGAAGCTCCGTTCAGTCTGTTTGGAGATAGTGCTAATCTTGATGCAAGATAGATGCACGGTATGCATGGAACATACCATATGCTTGGAAATCAATTTGGATGCACCCGATGAACTCCTTGATGACGTGTGTCATATGGAATCTCGCTTTGGTCTGTTTGGAAACAGTGTTAGTTTCGGTGCAAGATATGTGCATGGTTTGCGTCTAATGCACCATAGTCTAAGAAACCATTTTGGAAGCACCTGTTGGTACTTCGGTGAATAGGCTCAAGTGGAAGCTCGGTTTGATCAGTTTGGAGATAGTGTTAATCTTGGTGCAATATAGGTGCATGATTTGCAAGGAACATACCATATGCTTGGAAATCAATTTGGATGTACCCGATGTAACTCCTTGATGACGTGTGTCATATGGAATCTCGCTTTGGTCTGTTTAGAAATTGTGTTAGTTTCAGTGCAAGATATGGGCATGGTTTGCGCCTAATGCACCATAGTCTAAGAAACCATTTTGGAAGCACCTGTTGGCACTTCGGTGAAGAGGCTCAAGTGGAAGCTTGGTTCGGTCTGTTTGGAGATAGTGCTAATCTTGATGCAAGATAGGTGCACGGTTTGCAAGGAATATACCATATGCTTAGAAATCAATTTGGACGCACCCAATGGAACTCCTAGATGACGTGTGTCATATGGAATCTCGCTTTGGTCTGTTTAGAAATTGTGTTTGTTTCAGTGCAAGATATGGGCATGGTTTGCGCCTAACGCACCATAGTCTAAGAAACCATTTTGGAAGCACCTGTTGGCACTTCGGGGAAGAGGCTCGAGTGGAAGCTCGGTTCGGTCTGTTTGGAGATAGTGCTAATCTTGATGCAAGATAGGTGCACGGTTTGCAAGGAACATACCATATGCTTTGAAATCAATTTGGACGCACCCAATGGAACTCCTAGATGACGTGTGTCACATGGAATCTCGCTTTGGTCTGTTTAGAAATTGTGTTAGTTTCAGTGCAAGATATGGGCATGGTTTGCGCCTAACGCACCATAGTCTAAGAAACCATTTTGGAAGCACCTGTTGGCACTTCGGTGAATAGGCTCAAGTGGAAGCTCGGTTTGATCTGTTTGGAGATAGTGTTAATCTTGGTGCAAGATAGGTGTATGATTTGCAAGGAACATACCATATGCTTGGAAATCAATTTGGATGCACCCGATGTAACTCCTAGACGACGTGTGTCATATGGAATCTTGCTTCGGTCCGTTTGTAGACATTGTAAGTTTTAGTGCAAGATAGGTTCAAAGTTTGCGCCTAAGCTCCATAGTCTAAGAAACCATTTTGGACGCACTATTTGGTACTCCTGGGTGAAGAGGCTCAAGTGGAAGCTTGGTTTGGTCAGTTTGGAGATAGTGCAAATCCTTATGCAAGGTAGGTGCATGGTTTGCATGGAACATACCATATGCTTGGAAATCAATTTGGATGCACCCGATGGAACTCCTTGATGATGTGTGTCATATGGAATCACGCTTTGGTCCATTTGGAGACATTGTTAGTTTCGGTGCAAGTTAGGTGCATAGTTTGCACCTAATGCACCATAGTCTAAGAAACCATTTTGGACACACTTGTTGGTACGCCTAGGTGAAGGGGCTCAAGTGGTTGCTCGATTCGGTCTGTTTGGAGATAGTGCTTGATGAGGACATCAACACCAGCGATACATATCCTACATCCACCAGCGATACATACCCTACATCCACCAGCAATACATATCCTACATCCTCTCCGACACAACCTATAGCTGGTCCTCTTACTCGTGCTCGTGACCGTCAACTCAACCTTCAAGTAAGTTCAGCTTTAAACTCTTGTCAATCATATTTAGACAATGGAGACACGTGCACTTTGGTGTTGCTCAGGAATAATGGACAAGATCAGCAAGGGAAGGTTCAACTGCATTCAGAATTTGAGGCAACACCAACTTCAAGGGCTGATTGCATATGGGAAGAGTGATAACTTAACAAAGGTGATTGGAGATCAGGTCCAAGCCTCCACAACATCCTCTGTCAAGTTACCACGTCGTTTCTAAAGCAAGGAAACAAAGAGTCCAAACCCAACACGTTTTGGGAGTTGGATTCGGACTCGAAAATAACTCTAACTTGTATGGATCACCACGGCGTCATATGGACTCCAACTGGGACGTTCCTATACTTGTTGGAAAGCTCATGAAGTCTACTTTCCAATGGGTCCAACCACATATCTATGCGGCTTATGAGTCAGGCGCAGTCCTTGTTTTCGTGCCGACACCTTTTTCTGTTTTGGTGCTGCGTCACCCTATTTTGGACCAATGGCCCATGTATCAAGTTGAGTCCATTAGGGACGCGTCCTAGGGTTGGAGGACGACTCTAGCACCCCTTTGGTCGTCCTCCCCTCTATTTATTTACATCTAGAGCCGCCATGAACAACTGGGTTTTGATTAGATAAAGTTTAGCCTTCGCTACTTGCTTGTAAGCGCGCGTGCTGATCCAGCCGCCCGTCTTCTTGTTTTCGAAACCCCACTTCATTAGAGATTGAGTTTGAAACCTTCATTTACATCTGGTAATTTAGTACTTGTTCTACTTGTTCTTGCTGGTTCTTCGATTGCTTGCAGGACGAGTGCCCTAGTGGCCGGGTGTTGCGCTCCACAAGATCGTGACAGCTGTTGGAGGCGGTGTATCGGTTGCTAAGGCGCAGTCTTGAGGGCTGTAGTCGGGCCGTGAACGTCATCTCCATTCACTAATCGAGTTATCCAGCGCCTCTCATCGAAAGATCAGGCGAAAACCCTAGTGGGTTCACATCAGTGCTAATCTTGATGTAAGATAGGTGCACGGTTTGCATGGAACATACCAAATGCTTGGAAATCAATCTGGACGCAAATAATGGAACTCCTACATGACGTGTGTCATACGAAATCTTGCTTCGGTCTGTTTGGAGACATTGTTAGTTTCGGTGCAAGATAGGTGCACAGTTTGCACCTAATGCACCAAAGTCTAAGAAACCATTTTGGATGCACCTTTTGCTACTTCGGTGAAGAGGCTCAAGTGGAAGCTCGGTTTGATCTGTTTGGGGATAGTGCTAATCTTGGTGCAAGATAGGTGCATGATTTGCAAGGAACATACCATATGCTTAGAAATCAATTTGGACGCACCCAATGGAACTCCTAGATGACGTGTGTCATATGGAATCTTGCTTCAGTCCGTTTGTAGACATTGTAAGTTTTAGTGCAAGATGGGTGCACAGTTTGCGCCTAATCCACCACAGTCTAAGAAACCATTTTAGACGCACTATTTGGTACTCCTCGGTGAAGAGGCTCAAGTGGAAGCTTGGTTCGGTCAGTTTGGAGATAGTGTTAATCCTTATGCAAGGTAGGTGCATGGTTTGCATGGAACATACCATATGCTTGGAGACCAATTTGGATGCACCCGATGGAACTCCTTGATGATGTGTGTCATATGGAATCACGCTTTGGTCCATTTGGAGACATCGTTAGTTTCGGTGCAAGATAGGTGCACAGTTTGCTCCTAATGCACCATAGTCTAAGAAATCATTTTGGACACACTTGTTGGTACGCCTAGGTGAAGGGGCTCAAGTGGTTGCTCGGTTCGGTCTGTTTGGAGATAGTGCTAATCTTGATTCAAGATAGGTGCACGGTTTGCATGGAACATACCAAATGCTTGGAAATCAATCTGGACGCACATGATGGAACTCCTAGATGACGTGTGTCATATGAAATCTTGCTTCGGTCTGTTTGGAGACATTGTTAGTTTCGGTGCAAGATAGGTGCACAGTTTGCGCCTAATGCACCATAGTGTAAGAAACCATTTTGGACGCACTATTTGGTACTCCTGGGTGAAGAGGCTCAAGTGGAAGCTTGGTTTGGTCAGTTTGGAGATAGTGCTAATCCTTATGCAAGGTAGGTGCATGGTTTGCATGGAACATTGGAAATCAATTTGAATGCACCTGATGGAACTCCTTAATGACATGTGTCATATGGAATCTCGCTTCGGTCCGTTTGGAGACATTGTTAGTTTCGGTGTAAGATAGGTGCACAGTTTGCACCTAATGAAACATAGTCTAAGAAACCATTTTGTATGCACTTGTTGGTACTCCTAGGTGAAGGGGTTCAAGTGGATGCTCGGTTTGGTCTGTTTGGAGATAGTGCTAATCTTGATCCAAGATAGGTGCACGGTTTGCATGGAACATACCAAATGCTAGGAAATCAATCTGGACGCACATGATGGAACTCCTAGATGACGTGTGTCATACGAAATCTAGCTTCGGTCTGTTTGGGGACAGTGTTAGTTTCGGTGCAAGATAGGTGCAAGGTTTGTACATAATGCACCATAGGCTAAGAAACCATTTTAGACGCACCCGATGGTACTCCTAGGTAAAAGGCTCAAGTGAAAGCTCGGTTTGGTCTATTTAGAGAGTGCTAATCTTGATGCAAGATAGATGCACGGTCTGCATGGAACGTAACATATGCTTAAAAATTAATTTGGACACACCCGATAGAACTCCTTAATGACGTGTGTCATATGGAAGCTCGCTTTGGTGTGCTTAGAGACAGTATTAGTTTTGGTGCAAGATATGTGCACGGTTTGCGCCTAATGCACCAAAGTCTAAGAAACCATTTTGGAAGCACCTGTTGGTACTCCTAGGTGAAGAGACTCAAGTGGAGGCTCGGTTTGGTCTGTTTAGAGATAGTCCTAATCTTGATGCAAGATAGGTGCACGATTTGCATGGAACATACCATATGTTCAGAAATCAATTTGGACACACCAGATGGAACTCCTAGATGACATGTGTCATACGGAATCTCCCTTCGGTCCGTTTAGAGACAACGTTAGTTTCGGTGGAAGATAGGTGCACGGTTCGCACCTAATGCACCATAGGATAAGAAACCATTTTGGACACACCTGATGGTACTCCTAGGTCAAGGGGCTCTAGTGAAAGCTTTGTTTCGTCTGTTTGGACATAGTGCTAATCTTGATGCAAGATAGATGCACGGTTTACGTGGAACATATGATATGCTCAGAAATCAATTAGGACGCACCTGATATAACTCCTTGATGATGTGTGTCACATGGAATCTTGCTTCGGTTTCTTTAGAGACAGTGTTAGTTTTGGTAGAAGATATGTGCACAGTGTACGCCTAATGCACCATAGGCTAAAGAAACCATTTTAGACGCACCCGATGGTACTCGTAGTTGAAGAGGCTCAAGTGGAGGCTCGATTTGGTCTGTTCGGATATAGTGCTAATCTTGATGCAAGATAGTTGCACAATTTGCATGCAACGTACCATATGTTAAGAAATCAATTTGGACGCACCCAATGGAACTCCTAGATGACGTGTGTCATATGGAATCTCGCTTCGGTCTGTTTGGTGACCATGTTAGTTTCAGTGCAAGATATGAGCATGGTTTGCGCCAAACGCACCATAGTCTAAGAAACCATTTTGGAAGCACCTGTTGGTACTTCGGTGAAGAGGCTCAAGTGGAAGCTTGGTTTGACCTGTTTGGAGATAGTGCTAATCTTGATGCAAGATAGGTGCATGATTTGCAAGGAACATACCATATGCTTAGAAATCAACTTGGACGCACCCTATGAAACTCCTAGATGACGTGTGTCATATGGAATCTTACTTCGGTCCATTTGTAGACATTGTTAGTTTTAGTGCAAGATAGGTGCACAGTTTGCGCCTAATGCACCGTAGTCTAAGAAACCATTTTTGACACACTATTTGGTACTCCTTTGTGAAGAGGCTCAAGCGGAAGCTTGGTTCGGTCAGTTTGGAGATAGTGCTAATCCTTATGCAAGGTAGGTGCATGGTTTGCATGGAACATACCATATGCTTGGAAATCAATTTGGATGCACCCGATGGAACTCCTTGATGACGTGTGTCATATGGAACCTCACTTCGGTCAATTTGGAGACATTGTTAGTTTCGGTGCAAGATAGGTGCACAGTTTGCACCGAATGCACCATAGTCTAATAAACCATTTTGGACGCACTTGTCGGTACTCCTAGGTGAAGGGGCTCAAGTGGATGCTCGGTTCGGTCGGTTTGGAGATAGTGCTAATCTTGATGTAAGATAGGTGCACGGTTTGCATGGAACATACCAAATACTTGAAAATCAATCTGGACGCACGTGATGGAACTCCTAGATGACGTGTGTCATACAAAATCTTGCTTCGGTCTATTTGGAGACAGTGTTTGTTTCGGTGCAAGATAGGTGCAAGGTTTGCACATAATGCAGCCTAGGCTAAGAAACCATTTTGGACGCACCCGATGGTACTCCTAGGTAAAAGGCTCAAGCGAAAGCTCGGTTCGGTCTATTTAGAGATAGTGCTAATCTTGATACAAGATAGGTGCATGATTTGCATGGAACGTACCATATGCTCAGAAATCAATTTGGACACACCAGATGGAACTCCTAGATGGGTGTCATAAGGAATCTCAATTACGTCTGTTTAGAGATAGTGTTAGTTTGGGTGCAAGATAGGTGCATAGTTTGCACCTAATGCACCATAGGATACGAAACCGTTCTGGACGCACCCGATGGTACTCCTAGGTCAAGGGGCTCAAGCGATAGCTCAGTTTGTTCTGTTTGGAGATAGTGCTAATCTTGAAGCAAGATAGATGCACGGTTTACATGGAACATATGATATGCTCAGAAATCAATTAGGAGACACCTGATATAACTCCTTGATGATGTGTGTCATATGGAATCTTGCTTCGGTTCGTTTAGAGACAGTGTTAGTTTTGGTAGAAGATATGTGCACGGTTTACGCCTAATGCACCATAGGCAAAGAAACCATTTTAGACGCACCCGATGGTGCTCGTAGTTGAAGAGGCTCAAGTGGATTCTCGATTTGGTCGGTTCGGATATAGTGCTAATCTTGATGCAAGATAGTTGCACAGTTTGCATGGAACATACCATATGTTAAGAAATCAATTTGGACGCACCCAATGCAACTCCGAGATGACGTGTGTCATATGGAATCTCGCTTTGGTCTATTTGGAGACAATGTTAGTTTCGGTGCAAGATAGGTGCATAGTTTGTGCCTAATGCACCATAGTCTAAGAAACCATTTTTGATGCACCTGTTTGTACTCCTAGATGAAGAGGCTCAAGTGGAAGCTCGGTTCAATCTGTTTGGAGATAGTGCTAATCTTGATGCAAGATAGGTGCACGGTTTGCATGGAACATACCATATGCTTGGAAATCAATTTGGATGCACCCGATGTAACTCCTTGATGACGTGTGTCATATGGAATCTCGCTTTGGTCTGTTTAGAAATTGTGTTAGTTTCAGTGCAAGATATGGGCATGGTTTGCGCCTAATGCACCATAGTCTACGAAACCATTTTGAAAGTACCTGTTGGCACTTCGGTGAAGAGGCTCAAGTGGAAGCTTGGTTCGGTCTGTTTAGAGATTGTGCTAATCTTGATGCAAGATAGGTGCATGATTTGCAAGGAACATACCATATGCTTAGAAATCAACTTGGACGCACCCTATGAAACTCCTAGATGACGTGTGTCATATGGAATCTTACTTCGGTCCATTTGTAGACATTGTAAGTTTTAGTGCAAGATAGGTGCACAGTTTGCGCCTAATGCACCGTAGTCTAAGAAACCATTTTTGACACACTATTTGGAACATACCATATGCTTGGAAACCATTTTGGACGCACCTGATATAACTCCTTGATGATGTTTGTCATATGGAATCTTGCTTCGGTTCAATTAGAGACAGTGTTAGTTTTGGTAGAAGACATGTGCACAGTTTACGCCTAATGCACCATAGTCTAAGAAACCATTTTTGACACACCTGTTTGTACTCCTAGATTAAGAGGCTTAAGTGGAAGCTCGGTTCGGCTGTTTGGAGATAGTGCTAATCTTGATGCAAGATAGGTGCACTGTTTGCATGGAACATACCATATGCTTGGAAGTCAATTTGGACACACCAAATGGAACTCCTTGATGACGTGTGTCATATGGAATCTCACTTTGGTCTGTTTAGAAACAGTGTTAGTTTCGGTGCAAGATATGTGCATGGTTTGCGCCTAATGCACCATAGTCTAAGAAACCATTTTGGACGCACTATTTGGTACTCCTGGGTGAAGAGGCTCAAGTGGAAGCTTGGTTCGGTCAGTT
The DNA here is from genome assembly GCF_000003195.3 of Sorghum bicolor. Classification (NCBI taxonomy): domain Eukaryota; kingdom Viridiplantae; phylum Streptophyta; class Magnoliopsida; order Poales; family Poaceae; genus Sorghum; species Sorghum bicolor. The sequence continues at coordinate 1,245,375 of NW_018396397.1, forward strand.
TGGAGATAGTGCTAATCCTTATGCAAGGTAGGTGCATGGTTTGCATGGAACATACCATATGCTAGGAAATCAATTTGGATACACCCGATGGAACTCCTTGATGACGTGTGTCATATGGAATCTCGCTTCGGTCCATTTGGAGACATTGTTAGTTTCAGTACAAGATAGGTGCATAGTTTGCACCTAATGCACCATAGTCTAAGAAACCATTTTGGACACACTTGTTAGTACTCCTAGGTGAAGGGGATCAAGTGGATCCTCGGTTCGGTCTGTTTGGAGATAGTATCTTGATGCAAGATAGGTGCACAGTTTGCATGCAACATACCAAATGCTTAGAAATCAATCTGGACGCACATGATGGAACTCGTAGATGACGTGTGTCATACAAAATCTAGCTTTGGTCTGTTTGGAGACAGTGTTAGTTTCGGTGCAAGATAGGTGCCAGGTTTGCACATAATGCAGCATAGGCTAAGAAACCATTTTGGACGCACCCGAGGGCACTCCTAGGTAAAAGGCTCAAGTGAAAGCTCGGTTTGGTCTATTTGGAGACAGTGCTAATCTTGATGCAAGATAGATGCACGGTCTGTATAGAACGTACCATATGCTTAGAAATTAATTTAGACACACCCGATAGAACTCCTTGATGACGTGTGTCATATGGAATCTCGCTTTGGTGTGCTTAGAGACAGTATTAGTTTTGGTGCAAGATATGTGCTTGGTTTGCGCCTAATGCACCAAAGTCTAAAAAACCATTTTGGAGGCACCTGTTGGTACTCTTAGGTGAAGAGGCTCAAGTGGAGACTTGGTTCGGTCTGTTTAGAGATAGTGCTAATCTAGATGCAAGATAGGTGCACGATTTTCATGGAAAGCACCATATGCTAAGAAATCAATTTGGACACACCAAATGTGTCGTATGGAATCTCACTTCAGTCCGTTTGGAGACATTGTTAGTTTCGGTGCAAGATAGGTAACCGGTTTGCACCTAATGCACCAAAGAATAAGAAACCATTTTGGACGCACACGATGGTACTCCTAGGTCAAAGGGCTCAAGTGAAAGCTCGCTTTGGTCTATTTGGAGATAGTGCTAATCTTGATGCAAGATAGATGCACGGTTTTGCATGGAACATACGATATGCTCAGAAATCAATTAGGACGCACCTGATATAACTCCTTGATGATGTGTGTCATATGGAATCTTGCTTCAGTTCGTTTAGAGATAGTGTTAGTGTTGGTAGAAGATATGTGCACGGTTTACGCCTAATGCACCATAGGCTAAGAAACCATTTTAGACGCACCCGATGGTACTCGTAGTTGAAAAGGCTCAAGTGGAAGCTTGGTTCGGTCAGTTTGGAGATAGTGCTAATCCTTATGCAAGGTAGGTGCATGGTTTGCATGGAACATACCATATGCTTGGAAATCAATTTGGATACACCCGATGGAACTCCTTGATGACGTGTGTCATATGGAATCTCGCTTCGGTCCATTTGGAGACATTGTTAGTTTCAGTGCAAGATAGGTGCATAGTTTGCACCTAATGCACCATAGTCTAAGAAACCATTTTGGACACACCTGTTGGTACTCCTAGGTGAAGGGGATCAAGTGGATGCTCGGTTCGGTTTGTTTGGAGATAGTGCTAATCTTGATGCAAGATAGGTGCACAGTTTGCATGCAACATACCAAATGCTTAGAGATCAATCTGGACGCACATGATGGAACTCCTAGATGACGTGTGTCATACAAAATCTTGCTTTGGTCTGTTTGGAGACAGTGTTAGTTTCGGTGCAAGATAGGTGCCAGGTTTGTACATAATGTAGCATAGGCTAAGAAACCATTTTGGACGCAGCCGATGGTACTCCTAGGTAAAAGGCTCAAGTGAAAGCTTGGTTTGGCCTATTTGGAGACAGTGCTAATCTTGATGCAAGATAGATGCACGGTCTGTATGGAACGTACCATATGCTTAGAAATTAATTTGGACACACCCGATAGAACTCTTTGATGACGTGTGTCATATGGAATCTTGATGAGGACATCAACACCAGCGATACATATCCTACATCCACCAGCGATACATATCCTACATCCACCAGCGATACATATCCTACATCCTCTCCGACACAACCTATAGCTGGTCCTCTTACTCGTGCTCGTGCCCGTCAACTCAACCTTCAAGTAAGTTTAGCTTTAAACTCTTGTCAATCATATTTAGACAATGGAGACACGTGCACTTTGGTGTTGCTCAGGAATAATGGACAAGATCAGCAAGGGAAGGTTCAACTGCATTCAGAATTTGAGGCAACACCAACTTCAAGGGCTGATTGCATATGGGAAGAGTGATAACTTAACAAAGGTGATTGGAGATCAGGTCCAAGCCTCCACAACATCCTCTGTCAAGTTACCACGTCGTTTCTAAAGCAAGGAAACAAAGAGTCCAAACCCAACACGTTTTGGGAGTTGGATTCGGACTCGAAAATAACTCTAACTTGTATGGATCACCACGGCGTCATATGGACTCCAACTGGGACGTTCCTATACTTGTTGGAAAGCTCATGAAGTCTACTTTCCAATGGGTCCAACCACATATCTATGCGGCTTATGAGTCGGGCGCAGTCCTTGTTTTCGTGCCGACATCTTTTTCTGTTTTGGTGCTGCGTCACCCTATTTTGGACCAATGGCCCATGTATCAAGTGGAGTCCATTAGGGACGCGTCCTAGGGTTGGAGGACGACTCTAGCACCCCTTTGGTCGTCCTCCCCTCTATTTATTTACATCTAGAGCCGCCATGAACAACTGGGTTTTGATTAGATAAAGTTTAGCCTTCGCTACTTGCTTGTAAACGCGCGTGCTGATCCAGCCGCCCGTCTTCTTGTTTTCGAAACCCCACTTCATTAGAGATTGAGTTTGAAACCTTCATTTACATCTGGTAATTTAGTACTTGTTCTACTTGTTCTTGCTGGTTCTTCGATTGCTTGCAGGACGAGTGCCCTAGTGGCCGGGTGTTGCGCTCCACAAGATCGTGACAGCCTTTGGAGGCGGTGTATCGGTTGCTAAGGCGCAGTCTTGAGGGCTGTAGTCGGGCCGTGAACGTCATCTCCATTCACTAATCGAGTTATCCAGCGCCTCTCATTGAAAGATCAGGCGAAAACCCTCGTGGGTTCACATCAGTTGGTAATCAGAGCAAGGTTTATCGGTGAGAGATTTCCAATTCTTCGTGTTTGTTTTTCCTATAGTCCAAAAAAAAGACAAAAAATATAGCAGATTTGTTTTCCATAATCCTATAAATCCTTTGTGCCGTGGCTAGTACTACTTAGTTAGGGCTGGTTGAATGAGTGTTTGCTTCGGTCGTGTCCAGTGCTGGTTTTAGTTTAGTCCTTTAGAGTTTTGAGTTCTTGTCACCATCTAGTCACAACTGCGTCCAATCTATTGTGGGTTGGAATTTGAGTAGATCTTGATAATAGGTGCAGCAACTTGTTGGTCTATTCTGCGTTTCCATCAACGTGATCCAAAAGGAAAGATAGCACTTCATACTTGTGCTAGATATATTGAATTTTGAGGTTCAGCCTTACTCTAGTGAGAGGGTGAGAGTGGTGAAGTGATATTTTGTACTATTTTGTTTATATAATCAGGTTTTGAGGTTCCCCAAAAAAAAAGAAAAGAGAAAGCAAAAAAATAAAGAAAAAAAAAGAAAGAAAGAAAGAAAAAAGAAAAAAAATCAAAAAAAGGGGATTGTTGTTCCTTTTGTTTCCAGTAGGGCTGCTCATTTTGTTTCTAGTGGTGTGCTGTGTTTTCCCTTTGTGTCCAGGCTCGCGTCTCTAGCACGGTCTAGGCTAGGACCAGCACAGTACCACCGTTGAGCGTTTATTCAGCTCGCTTTTATAACTAACGTGGTGCTAGTTCGTTCCTTGTTTCAGCCCACCTATAGCTCCACATACTCTACAGCTTGACAGGTCTTGTGCTGCAGCACCGATACACTTCGTCCATTGCTGTACACTTGTTGGCAGACGACCCCTCCTGTCAAGCAAGGTAAGAATTGGTAAGAACTTGTGTTACAGGTTGAGTGTGAGCGACTTTCTGTAGCTACATCCTAGTAGTTGTAGGGCTTTTATTTCTTCACTTGCCTTTTTGTTGTCTTTGTCTTTGAACCATGCCAGGGGCAGATGATGGTAACGAAACACCACTTACACCTCGCACTAAGGGCGTCATACAACATTTTGAAAGGAAAGTGAAGCTGCACACAGAGGGACTTGATAACGACTTGCAGGTGACAAATGAAAAGCTGGGACAGTTGGAGGCTACGCAGATTGCCACAAACAACAAGCTCACAAGTTTGGAGGAATCCGTTGCTAGTGTGTGGACAAAAGCCTTGCTGCTCTCCTAAGGCGATTTGATGCTTTCCACACAATGGACAAAGAGAAGCATAAGGAAGAAAACAAGGAGGAAGACCGAGTGGATGGCAATTATGATGATGATTACACTGCTGATACGGAACGAGATGATCAAGACACTCATCATCGACGTCACCTACGTCACACCCGTAGAGGTATGGGTGGCCACCACCGACGCGAGGTACACAATAATAATGATGCTTTCAGTAAGATTAAATTTAAAATACCTCCTTTTGATGGTAAATATGACCCTGATGCATACATTACTTGGGAGATTGCTGTTGACCAAAAGTTTACATGTCATGAATTCCCTGAGGATACACGTGTTAGGGTTGCTACTAGTGAGTTCACCGATTTTGCTTCCGTTTGGTGGATAGAACATGGCAAGAAAAATCCTAATAACATACCTAGAACTTGGAATGCGTTGAAACAAGTCATGAGGGCTAGATTTGTTCCTTCTTACTATGCACGTGACATGATTAATAAGTTGCAGCAATTGAGACAAGGTGCTAAAAGTATAGAAGAATATTATCAGGAATTACAAATGGGTATGCTGCGATGTAATTTAGAGGAGGAAGAAGAACCTGCTATGGCTAGATTTTTGGGCGGGTTAAATCGTGAAATCCAGGACATTCTTGCTTATAAAGATTATACTAACGTAACCCGTTTGTTTCATCTTGCTTGTAAAGCTGAAAGGGAAGTGCAGGGACGACGTGCTAGCACAAGGAGTAATATTTCTGCAGGGAAGGCTAATTCATGGCAGCAACGCGTGGCTTCAACTCCATCTACACGTATTTCTACTCCATCATCTAGTGACAAGACTCGAGCTGCCCCCACCAATTCAGTTGCGAAGACGATGCAAAAGCCTGCTGCGATTACTTCATCCGTGGCATCGACGGGTAGAACAAGCAACATACAATGTCACCGGTGCAAGGGATATGGGCACATGATGCGTGACTGTCCAAACAAGCGAGTTATGATTGTCAGGGATGATGGTGAGTACTCATCTGCTAGTGATTTTGATGAGGATACACTTGCACTGCTTGCGACTGACCATGCAGGTAATGAAGATCAAATAGAAGAACATATTAATGCAGGTGAAGCGGACCACTATGAGAGCTTGATCGTGCAGCGAGTGCTTAGTGCACAAATGGAGATGGCGGAACAAAATCAGCGACACATTTTATTCCAAACAAAGTGTGTCATCAAAGAGCGTTCTTGTCGCATGATCATTGATGGAGGTAGCTGCAACAACTTGGCAAGCAGCGATATGGTGCAGAGCTTGCCCTCAACACCAAGCCACACCCGCATCCCTACTACATCCAATGGCTGAACAACAGTGGTAAGGCAAAGGTAACTAGACTTGTGAGAATTAATTTTTCCATCGGATCCTACAAAGATATTGTTGAATGTGATGTTGTGCCTATGCAAGCTTGTAACATTCTGCTAGGTAGACCTTGGCAATTTGATAGAGATTCTATGCATCATGTAGATCAAATCAGTATTCTTTTCTATACCATGATCGCAAAATTGTGTTGCATCCTATGTCCCCTGAAACTATTATGCAAACTGATGTTGCTAGGGCTACTAAAGCAAAGAGCAAGAGCAATAAAAATGATAAATCTGTAATTGGTAACAAAGATGAGATAAAACTGAAAGGACGTTGTATGATAGCTACCAAATCAGATATTAATGAGTTCAATGCATCCACTTCTGTTGCTTATGCTTTGATATGCAAGGATGCTTTGATTTCAGTTGAGGATATGCAATGTTCTTTGCCCCCTGCTGTTGCTAACGTTTTGCAGGAGTATTCTGATGTGTTTCCAAGTGATGTACCAGCGGGGCTGCCTCCACTACGCGGGATTGAGCACCAAATTGATCTTATTCCTGGATCAGTTTTGCCAAATCGTGCACCATACAGGACAAACCCGGAGGAAACAAAGGAAATTCAGCGACAAGTGCAAGAACTACTAGACAAAGGTTATGTCCGAGAATCTCTTAGTCCTTGTGCTGTTCCAGTAATTTTAGTGCCTAAGAAAGATGGAACATGGCGTATGTGTGTTGATTGTAGAGCTATTAATAATATCACCATTCGATATCGACACCCTATTCCACGATTAGATGATATGCTAGATGAACTGAGTGGTGCTGTTGTGTTTTCAAAAGTTGATTTACGTAGTGGGTACCACCAGATTCGTATGAAATTGGGAGATAAAGGTAGAAAGCAATTGATTCTGGAACCTGGGGATTTGGTTTGGGTGCATTTGCGAAAAGATAGATTTCCAGAACTGAGAAAATCCAAATTGATGCCTCGAGCTGATGGTCCTTTTAAAGTGCTGCAACGAATTAATGAGAATGCATATAAGCTTGATCTTCCTGCAGATTTTGGGGTTAGTCCCACATTTAACATTGCAGATTTGAAGCCTTATTTGGGTGAGGAAGATGAGCTTGAGTCGAGGACGACTCAAATGCAAGAAAGGGAGGATGATGAGGACATCAACACCAGCGATACATATCCTACATCCACCAGCGATACATATCCTACATCCACCAGCGATACATATCCTACATCCACCAGCGATACATATCCTACATACTCTCCGACACAACCTATAGCTGGTCCTCTTACTCGTGCTCGTGCCCGTCAACTCAACCTTCAAGTAAGTTCAGCTTTAAACTCTTGTCAATCATATTTAGACAATGGAGACACGTGCACTTTGGTGTTGCTCAGGAATAATGGACAAGATCAGCAAGGGAAGGTTCAACTGCATTCAGAATTTGAGGCAACACCAACTTCAAGGGCTTATTGCATATGGGAAGAGTGATAACTTAACAAAGGTGATTGGAGATCAGGTCCAAGCCTCCACAACATCCTCTGTCAAGTTACCACGTCGTTTCTAAAGCAAGGAAACAAAGAGTCCAAACCCAACACGTTTTGGGAGTTGGATTCGGACTGGAAAATAACTCTAACTTGTATGGATCACCACGGCGTCATATGGACTCCAACTGGGATGTTCCTATACTTGTTGGAAAGCTCATAAAGTCTACTTTCCAATGGGTCCAACCACATATCTATGCGGCTTATGAGTCGGGCCTTGTTTTCGTGCCGACACCTTTTTCTGTTTTGGTGCTGCGTCACCCTATTTTGGACCAATGGCCCATGTATCAAGTTGAGTCCATTAGGGACGCGTCCTAGGGTTGGAGGACGACTCTAGCACCCCTTTGGTCGTCCTCCCCTCTATTTATTTACATCTAGAGCCACCATGAACAACTGGGTTTTGATTAGATAAGGTTTAGCCTTCGCTACTTGCTTGTAAACGCGCGTGCTGATCCAGCCACCCGTCTTCTTGTTTTCGAAACCCCACATCATTAGAGATTGAGTTTGAAACCTTCATTTACATCTGGTAATTTAGTACTTGTTCTACTTGTTCTTGCTGGTTCTTCGATTGCTTGCAGGACGAGTGCCCTAGTGGCCGGCCACAAGATCGTGACAGCCATTGGAGGCGGTGTATCGGTTGCTAAGGCGCAGTCTTGAGGGCTGTAGTCGGGCCGTGAACGTCATCTCCATTCACTAATCGAGTTATCCAGCGCCTCTCATCGAAAGATCAGTCGAAAACCCTAGTGGGTTCACATCAAATCTCTCTTTGGTGTGCTTCGAGACAATATTAGTTTTGGTGCAAGATATGTTCTTGGTTTGTGCCTAATGCACCAAAGTCTAAGAAACCATTTTGGAGGCACCTGTTGGTACTCCTAGGTGAAGAGGCTCAAGTGGAGGCTTGGTTCGGTCTGTTTAGAGATAGTGCTAATCTAGATGCAAGATAGGTGCACGATTTGCATGGAACATACCATATGCTAAGAAATCAATTTGGACACACCAAATGGAACTCCTAGATGACATGTGTCGTATGGAATCTCACTTCAGTCCGTTTAGAGACATTGTTAGTTTCGGTGCAAGATAGGTAACCGGTTTGCACCTAATGCACCAAAGGATAAGAAACCATTTTGGATGCACATGATGGTACTCCTAGGTCAAAGGGCTCAAGTGAAAGCTCGCTTTGGTCTGTTTGGAGATAGTGCAAATCTTGATGCAAGATAGATGCACGGTTTTGCATGGAACATACGATATGCTCAGAAATCAATTAGGACGCACCTGATATAACTCCTTGATGATGTGTGTCATATGGAATCTTGCTTCAGTTCGTTTAGAGATAGTGTTAGTGTTGGTAGAAGATATGTGCACGGTTTACGCCTAATGCACCATAGGCTAAGAAACCATTTTAGACGCACCCGATGGTACTCGTAGTTGAAGAGGCTCAAGTGGATGCTTGATTTGGTCTATTCGAATATAGTGCTAATCTTGATGCAAGATAGTTGCACAGTTTGCATGGAACGTACCATATGAAAGAAATCAATTTGGACGCACCCAATGGAACTCCTAGATGACGTGTGTCATATGGAATCTCGCTTCGGTCTGTTTGGAGATAATGTTAGTTTCGGTGCAAGATAGGTGCATAGTTTGTGCCTAATGCACCATAGTCTAAGAAACCATTGTTGACACACCTGTTTGTACTCCTAGATGAAGAGGCTCAAGTGGAAGCTCGGTTCGGTCTGTTTGGAGATATTGCTAATCTTGATGCAAGATAGGTGCACGGTTTGTATGGAACGTACCATATGCTTGAAAATCAATTTGGATGCATCCGTTGGAACTCCTCGATGACGTGTGTCATATGGAATCTCACTTTGGTCTGTTTAGAAACAGTGTTAGTTTTGGTGCAAGATATGTGCATGGTTTGCGCCTAATGCACCATAGTCTAAGAAACCGTTTTGGAAGCACCTGTTGGTACTTCGGTGAAGAGGCTCAAGTGGAAGCTCGGTTTGATATGTTTGGAGATAGTGCTAATCTTGATGCAAGATACGTGTAAGATTTGCAAGGAACATACCATATGCTTAGAAAATCAATTCGGACGCACCCAATGGAACTCCTAGATTACTTGTTTCATATGGAATCTCGCTTCGGTCTGTTTGGAGACAATGTTAGTTTCCGTGCAAGATAGGTGCATAGTTTGTGCCTAATGCACCATAGTCTAAGAAACCATTTTTGACACACCTGTTTGTACTCCTAGATGAAGAGGCTCAAGTGGAAGCTCGGTTCGGTCAGTTTGGAGATAGTGCTAATCTTCATGCAAGATAGGTGCTTGGTGCACGGTTTGCATGGAACACACCATATTCTTGGAAATCAATTTGGATGCACCCAATGGAACTCCTTGATGACGTGTGTCATATGGAATCTCACTTTGGTCTGTTTCGAAACAGTGTTAGTTTCAGTGCAAGATATGTGCATGGTTTGCACCTAATGCACCATAGTCTAAGAAACCATTTTGGACGCACTATTTGGTACTCCTAGGTGAAGAGGCTCAAGTGGAAGCTTGGTTCGGTCAGTTTGGAGATAGTGCTAATCCTTTTGCAAGGTAGGTGCATGGTTTGCATGGAACATACCATATGCTTGGAAATCAATTTGGATACACCCGATGGAACTCCTTGATGACGTGTGTCATATGGAATCTCGCTTCGGTCCATTTGGAGACATTGTTAGTTTCAGTGCAAGAAAGGTGCATAGTTTGCACCTAATGCACCATAGTCTAAGAAACCATTTTGGACACACCTGTTGGTACTCCTAGGTGAAGGGGATCAAGTGGATGCTCGGTTCGGTTTGTTTGGAGATAGTGCTAATCTTGATGCAAGATAGGTGCACAGTTTGCATGCAACATACCAAATGCTTAGAAATCAATCTGGACGCACATGATGGAACTCCTAGATGACGTGTGTCATACAAAATCTTGCTTTGGTCTGTTTGGAGACAGTGTTAGTTTCGGTGCAAGATAGGTGCCAGGTTTGCACATAATGCAGCATAGGCTAAGAAACCATTTTGGACGCAGCCGATGGTACTCCTAGGTAAAAGGCTCAAGTGAAAGCTCGGTTTGGCCTATTTGGAGACAGTGCTAATCTTGATGCAAGATAGATGCACGGTCTGTATGGAACGTACCATATGCTTAGAAATTAATTTGGACACACCCGATAGAACTCTTTGATGACGTGTGTATATGGAATCTCGCTTTGGTGTGCTTAGAAACAATATTAGTTTTGGTGCAAGATATGTTCTTGGTTTGTGCCTAATGCACCAAAGTCTAAGAAACCATTTTGGAGGCACCTGTTGGTACTCCTAGGTGAAGAGGCTCAAGTGGAGGCTTGGTTCGGTCTGTTTAGAGATAGTGCTAATCTAGATGCAAGATAGGTGCACGATTTGCATGGAACATACCATATGCTAAGAAATCAATTTGGACACACCAAATGGAACTCCTAGATGACATGTGTCGTATGGAATCTCACTTCAGTCCGGTTAGAGACATTGTTAGTTTCGGTGCAAGATAGGTAACCGGTTTGCACCTAATGCACCAAAGGATAAGAAACCATTTTGGATGCACATGATGGTACTCCTAGGTCAAAGGGCTCAAGTGAAAGCTCGCTTTGGTCTGTTTGGAGATAGTGCAAATCTTGATGCAAGATAGATGCACGGTTTTGCATGGAACATACGATATGCTCAGAAATCAATTAGGACGCACCTGATATAACTCCTTGATGATGTGTGTCATATGGAATCTTGCTTCAGTTCGTTTAGAGATAGTGTTAGTGTTGGTAGAAGATATGTGCACGGTTTACGCCTAATGCACCATAGGCTAAGAAACCATTTTAGACGCACCCGATGGTACTCGTAGTTGAAGAGGCTCAAGTGGAGGCTTGATTTGGTCTATTCGAATATAGTGCTAATCTTGATGCAAGATAGTTGCACAGTTTGCATGGAACGTACCATATGAAAGAAATCAATTTGGACTCACCCAATGGAACTCCTAGATGACGTGTGTCATATGGAATCTCGCTTCGGTCTGTTTGGAGATAATGTTAGTTTCGGTGCAAGATAGGTGCATAGTTTGTGCCTAATGCACCATAGTCTAAGAAACCATTTTTGACACACCTGTTTGTACTCCTAGATGAAGAGGCTCAAGTGGAAGCTCGGTTCGGTCTGTTTGGAGATATTGCTAATCTTGATGCAAGATAGGTGCACGGTTTGTATGGAACATACCATATGCTTGAAAATCAATTTGGATGCATCCGTTGGAACTCCTCGATGACGTGTGTCATATGGAATCTCACTTTGGTCTGTTTAGAAACAGTGTTAGTTTTGGTGCAAGATATGTGCATGGTTTGCGCCTAATGCACCATAGTCTAAGAAACCGTTTTGGAAGCACCTGTTGGTACTTCGGTGAAGAGGCTCAAGTGGAAGCTCGGTTTGATCTGTTTGGAGATAGTGCTAATCTTGATGCAAGATACGTGTAAGATTTGCAAGGAACATACCATATGCTTAGAAAATCAATTCGGACGCACCCAATGGAACTCCTAGATGACTTGTTTCATATGGAATCTCGCTTCGGTCTGTTTGGAGACAATGTTAGTTTCAGTGCAAGATAGGTGCATAGTTTGTGCCTAATGCACCATAGTCTAAGAAACCATTTTGGATGCACTATTTGGTACTCCTGGGTGAAGAGGCTCAAGTGGAAGCTTGGTTCGGTCAGTTTGGAGATAGTGCTAATCCTTATGCAAGGTAGGTGCATGGTTTGCATGGAACATACCATATGCTTGGAAATCAATTTGGATACACCCGATGGAACTCCTTGATGACGTGTGTCATATGGAATCTCGCTTCGGTCCATTTGGAGACATTGTTAGTTTCAGTGCAAGATAGGTGCATAGTTTGCACCTAATGCACCATAGTCTAAGAAACCATTTTGGACACACCTGTTGGTACTCCTAGGTGAAGGGGATCAAGTGGATGCTCGGTTCGGTCTGTTTGGAGATAGTGCTAATCTTGATGCAAGATAGGTGCACAGTTTGCATGCAACATACCAAATGCTTAGAAATCAATCTGGACGCACATGATGGAACTCCTAGATGACGTGTGTCATACAAAATCTTGCTTTGGTCTGTTTGGAGACAGTGTTAGTTTCGGTGCAAGATAGGTGCCAGGTTTGCACATAATGCAGCATAGGCTAAGAAACCATTTTGGACGCACCCGATGGTACTCCTAGGTAAAAGGCTCAAGTGAAAGCTCGGTTTGGCCTATTTGGAGACAGTGCTAATCTTGATGCAAGATAGATGCACGGTCTGTATGGAACGTACCATATGCTTAGAAATTAATTTGGACACACCCGATAGAACTCCTTGATGACGTGTGTCATATGGAATCTCGCTTTGGTGTGCTTAGAGACAGTATTAGTTTTGGTGCAAGATATGTGCTTGGTTTGCGCCTAATGCACCAAAGTCTAAGAAACCAATTTGGAGGCACCTGTTGGTACTCCTAGGTGAAGAGGCTCAAGTGGAGGCTTGGTTCGGTCTGTTTAGAGATAGTGCTAATCGATGCAAGATAGGTGCACGATTTGCATGGAAAATACCATATGCTAAGAAATCAATTTGGACACACCAAATGGAACTCCTAGATGACATGTGTCGTATGGAATCTCACTTCAGTCCGTTTAGAGACATTGTTAGTTTCCGTGCAAGATAGGTAACCGGTTTGCACCTAATGCACCAAAGGATAAGAAACCATTTTGGATGCACATGATGGTCCTCCTAGGTCAAAGGGCTGAAGTGAAAGCTCGCTTTGGTCTGTTTGGAGATAGTGCAAATCTTGATGCAAGATAGATGCACGGTTTTGCATGGAACATACGATATGCTCAGAAATCAATTAGGACGCACCTGATATAACTCCTTGATGATGTGTGTCATATGGAATCTTGCTTCAGTTCGTTTAGATATAGTGTTAGTGTTGGTAGAAGATATGTGCACGGTTTACGCCTAATGCACCATAGGCTAAGAAACCATTTTAGACGCACCCGATGGTACTCGTAGTCGAAGAGGCTCAAGTGGAGGCTTGATTTGGTCTATTCAAATATAGTGCTAATCTTGAGGCAAGATAGTTGCACAGTTTGCATGGAACGTACCATATGAAAGAAATCAATTTGGACGCACCCAATGGAACTCCTAGATGACGTGTGTCATATGGAATCTCGCTTCGGTCTGTTTGGAGATAATGTTAGTTTCGGTGCAAGATAGGTGCATAGTTTGTGCCTAATGCACCATAGTCTAGGAAACCATTTTTGACACACCTGTTTGTACTCCTAGATGAAGAGGCTCAAGTGGAAGCTCGGTTCGGTTTGTTTGGAGATATTGCTAATCTTGATGCAAGATAGGTGCACGGTTTGTATGGAACATACCATATGCTTGGAAATCAATTTGGATGCATCCGTTGGAACTCCTCGATGACGTGTGTCATATGGAATCTCACTTTTGTCTATATAGAAACAGTGTTAGTTTTGGTGCAAGATATGTGCATGGTTTGCGCCTAATGCACCATAGTCTAAGAAACCGTTTTGGAAGCACCTGTTGGTACTTCGGTGAAGAGGCACAAGTGGAAGCTCGGTTTGATCTGTTTGGAGATAGTGCTAATCTTGATGCAAGATACGTGTAAGATTTGCAAGGAACATACCATATGCTTAGAAAATCAATTCGGACGCACCCAATGGAACTCCTAGATGACTTGTTTCATATGGAATCTCGCTTCGGTCTGTTTGGAGACAATGTTAGTTTCAGTGCAAGATAGGTGCATAGTTTGTGCCTAATGCACCATAGTCTAAGAAACCATTTTTGACACACCTGTTTGTACTCCTAGATGAAGAGGCTCAAGTGGAAGCTCGATTCGGTCAGTTTGGAGATAGTGCTAATCTTCATGCAAGATAGGTGCTTGGTGCACGGTTTGCATGGAACATACCATATGCTTGGAAATCAATTTGGATGCACCCGATGGAACTCCTTGATGACGTGTGTCATATGGAATCTCACTTTGGTCTGTTTAGAAACAGTGTTAGTTTCAGTGCAAGATATGTGCATGGTTTGCACCTAATGCACCATAGTCTAAGAAACTATTTTGGACGCACTATTTGGTACTCCTGGTTGAAGAGGCTCAAGTGGAAGCTTGGTTCGGTCAGTTTGGAGATAGTGCTAATCCTTATACAAGGTAGGTGCATGGTTTGCATGGAACATACCATATGCTTGGAAATCAATTTGGATACACCCGATGGAACTCCTTGATGACGTGTGTCATATGAAATCTCGCTTCGGTCCATTTGGAGACATTGTTAGTTTCAGTGTAAGATAGGTGCATAGTTTGCACCTAATGCACCATAGTCTAAGAAACCATTTTGGACGCACTTGTTGGTACTCCTAGGTGAAGGGGATCAAGTGGATGCTCGGTTCGGTCTGTTTGGAGATAGTGCTAATCTTGATGCAAGATAGGTGCACAGTTTGCATGCAACATACCAAATGCTTAGAAATCAATCTGGACGCACATGATGGAACTCCTAGATGACGTGTGTCATACAAAATCTTGCTTTGGTCTGTTTGGAGACAGTGTTAGTTTCGGTGCAAGATAGGTGCCAGGTTTGCACATAATGCAGCATAGGCTAAGAAACTATTTTGGACGCACCCGATGGTACTCCTAGGTAAAAGGCTCAAGTGAAAGCTCGGTTTGGCCTATTTGGAGACAGTGCTAATCTTGATGCAAGATAGATGCACGGTCTGTATGGAACGTACCATATGCTTAGAAATTAATTTGGACACACCCGATAGAACTCCTTGATGACGTGTGTCATATGGAATCTCGCTTTGGTGTGCTTAGAGACAGTATTAGTTTTGGTGCAAGATATGTGCTTGGTTTGCGCCTAATGCACCAAAGTCTAAGAAACCAATTTGGAGGCACCTGTTGGTACTCCTAGGTGAAGAGGCTCAAGTGGAGGCTTGGTTCGGTCTGTTTAGAGATAGTGCTAATCTAGATGCAAGATAGGTGCACGATTTGCATGGAAAATACCATATGCTAAGAAATCAATTTGGACACACCAAATGGAACTCCTAGATGACATGTGTCGTATGGAATCTCACTTCAGTCCGTTTAGAGACATTGTTAGTTTCCGTGCAAGATAGGTAACCGGTTTGCACCTAATGCACCAAAGGATATGAAACCATTTTGGATGCACATGATGGTCCTCCTAGGTCAAAGGGCTGAAGTGAAAGCTCGCTTTGGTCTGTTTGGAGATAGTGCAAATCTTGATGCAAGATAGATGCACGGTTTTGCATGGAACATACGATATGCTCAGAAATCAATTAGGACGCACCTGATATAACTCCTTGATGATGTGTGTCATATGGAATCTTGCTTCAGTTCGTTTAGATATAGTGTTAGTGTTGGTAGAAGATATGTGCACGGTTTACGCCTAATGCATCATAGGCTAAGAAACCATTTTAGACGCACCCGATGGTACTCGTAGTCGAAGAGGCTCAAGTGGAGGCTTGATTTGGTCTATTCAAATATAGTGCTAATCTTGATGCAAGATAGTTGCACAGTTTGCATGGAACGTACCATATGAAAGAAATCAATTTGGACGCACCCAATGGAACTCCTAGATGACGTGTGTCATATGGAATCTCGCTTCGGTCTGTTTGGAGATAATGTTAGTTTCGGTGCAAGATAGGTGCATAGTTTGTGCCTAATGCACCATAGTCTAGGAAACCATTTTTGACACACCTGTTTGTACTCCTAGATGAAGAGGCTCAAGTGGAAGCTCGGTTCGGTCTGTTTGGAGATATTGCTAATCTTGATGCAAGATAGGTGCACGGTTTGTATGGAACATACCATATGCTTGGAAATCAATTTGGATGCATCCGTTGGAACTCCTCGATGACGTGTGTCATATGGAATCTCACTTTTGTCTATATAGAAACAGTGTTAGTTTTGGTGCAAGATATGTGCATGGTTTGCGCCTAATGCACCATAGTCTAAGAAACCGTTTTGGAAGCACCTGTTGGTACTTCGGTGAAGAGGCACAAGTGGAAGCTCGGTTTGATCTGTTTGGAGATAGTGCTAATCTTGATGCAAGATACGTGTAAGATTTGCAAGGAACATACCATATGCTTAGAAAATCAATTCGGACGCACCCAATGGAACTCCTAGATGACTTGTTTCATATGGAATCTCGCTTCGGTCTGTTTGGAGACAATGTTAGTTTCAGTGCAAGATGGGTGCATAGTTTTTGCCTAATGCACCATAGTCTAAGAAACCATTTTTGACACACCTGTTTGTACTCCTAGATGAAGAGGCTCAAGTGGAAGCTCGGTTTGGTCAGTTTGGAGATTGTGCTAATCTTCATGCAAGATAGGTGCTTGGTGCACGGTTTGCATGGAACATACCATATGCTTGGAAATCAATTTGGATGCACCCGATGGAACTCCTTGATGACGTGTGTCATATGGAATCTCACTTTGGTCTGTTTAGAAACAGTGTTAGTTTCAGTGCAAGATATGTGCATGGTTTGCACCTAATGCACCATAGTCTAAGAAACTATTTTGGACGCACTATTTAGTACTCCTGGTTGAAGAGGCTCAAGTGGAAGCTTGGTTCGGTCAGTTTGGAGATAGTGCTAATCCTTATGCAAGGTAGGTGCATGGTTTGCATGGAACATACCATATGCTTGGAAATCAATTTGGATACACCCGATGGAACTCCTTGATGACGTGTGTCATATGGAATCTCGCTTCGGTCCATTTGGAGACATTGTTAGTTTCAGTGTAAGATAGGTGCATAGTTTGCACCTAATGCACCATAGTCTAAGAAACCATTTTGGACGCACTTGTTGGTACTCCTAGGTGAAGGGGATCAAGTGGATGCTCGGTTCGGTCTGTTTGGAGATAGTGCTAATCTTGATGCAAGATAGGTGCACAGTTTTCATGCAACATACCAAATGCTTAGAAATCAATCTGGACGCACATGATGGAAACCTAGATGACGTGTGTCATACAAAATCTTGCTTTGGTCTGTTTGGAGACAGTGTTAGTTTCGGTGCAAGATAGGTGCCAGGTTTGCACATAATGCAGCATAGGCTAAGAAACCATTTTGGACGCACCCGATAGTACTCCTAGGTAAAAGGCTCAAGTGAAAGCTCGGTTTGGCCTATTTGGAGACAGTGCTAATCTTGATGCAAGATAGATGCACGGTCTGTATGGAACGTACCATATGCTTAGAAATTAATTTGGACACACCCGATAGAACTCCTTGATGACGTGTGTCATATGGAATCTCGCTTTGGTGTGCTTAGAGACAGTATTAGTTTTAGTGCAAGATATGTGCTTGGTTTGCGCCTAATGCACCAAAGTCTAAGAAACCAATTTGGAGGCACCTGTTGGTACTCCTAGGTGAAGAGGCTCAAGTGGAGGCTTGGTTCGGTCTGTTTAGAGATAGCGCTAATCTATATGCAAGATAGGTGCACGATTTGCATGGAAAATACCATATGCTAAGAAATCAATTTGGACACACCAAATGGAACTCCTAGATGACATGTGTCGTATGGAATCTCACTTCAGTCCGTTTAGAGACATTGTTAGTTTCCGTGCAAGATAGGTAACCGGTTTGCACCTAATGCACCAAAGGATAAGAAACCATTTTGGATGCACATGATGGTACTCCTAGGTCAAAGGGCTCAAGTGAAAGCTCGCTTTGGTCTGTTTGGAGATAGTGCAAATCTTGATGCAAGATAGATGCACGGTTTTGCATGGAACATATGATATGCTCAGAAATCAATTAGGACGCACCTGATATAACTCCTTGATGATGTGTGTCATATGGAATCTTGCTTCAGTTCGTTTAGAGATAGTGTTAGTGTTGGTAGAAGATATGTGCACGGTTTACGCCTAATGCACCATAGGCTAAGAAACCATTTTAGACGCACCCGATGGTACTCGTAGTTGAAGAGGCTCAAGTGGAGGCTTGATTTGGTCTATTCAAATATAGTGCTAATCTTGATGCAAGATAGTTGCACAGTTTGCATGGAACGTACCATATGAAAGAAATCAATTTGGACGCACCCAATGGAACTCCTAGATGACGTGTGTCATATGGAATCTCGCTTCGGTCTGTTTGGAGATAATGTTAGTTTCGGTGCAAGATAGGTGCATAGTTTGTGCCTAATGCACCATAGTCTAAGAAACCATTTTTGACACACCTGTTTGTACTCCTAGATGAAGAGGCTCAAGTGGAAGCTCGGTTCGGTCTGTTTGGAGATATTGCTAATCTTGATGCAAGATAGGTGCACGGTTTGTATGGAACATACCATATGCTTGAAAATCAATTTGGATGCATCCGTTGGAACTCCTCGATGACGTGTGTCATATGGAATCTCACTTTGGTCTGTTTAGAAACAGTGTTAGTTTTGGTGCAAGATATGTGCATGGTTTGCGCCTAATGCACCATAGTCTAAGAAACCATTTTGGAAGCACCTGTTGTTACTTCGGTGAAGAGGCTCAAGTGGAAGCTCGGTTTGATCTGTTTGGAGATAGTGCTAATCTTGATGCAAGATACATGTAAGATTTGCAAGGAACATACCATATGCTTAGAAAATCAATTCGGACGCACCCAATGGACCTCCTAGATGACTTGTTTCATATGGAATCTCGCTTCGGTCTGTTTGGAGACAATGTTAGTTTCAGTGCAAGATAGGTGCATAGTTTGTGCCTAATGCACCATAGTCTAAGAAACCATTTTTGACACACCTGTTTGTACTCCTAGATGAAGAGGCTCGAGTGGAAGCTGGGTTCGGTCAGTTTGGAGATAGTGCTAATCTTCATGCAAGATAGGTGCTTGGTGCACGGTTTGCATGGAACATACCATATGCTTGGAAATCAATTTGGATGCACCCGATGGAACTCCTTGATGATGTGTGTCATATGGAATCTCACTTTGGTCTGTTTAGAAACAGTGTTAGTTTCAGTGCAAAATATGTGCATGGTTTGCACCTAATGCACCATAGTCTAAGAAACCATTTTGGACGCACTATTTGGTACTCCTGGGTGAAGAGGCTCAAGTGGAAGCTTGGTTCGGTCAGTTTGGAGATAGTGCTAATCCTTATGCAAGGTAGGTGCATGGTTTGCATGGAACATACCATATGCTTGGAAATCAATTTGGATACACCCGATGGAACTCCTTGATGACGTGTGTCATATGGAATCTCGCTTCGGTCCATTTGGAGACATTGTTAGTTTCAGTGCAAGAAAGGTGCATAGTTGGCACCTAATGCACCATAGTCTAAGAAACCATTTTGGACGCACCTGTTGGTACTCCTAGGTGAAGGGGATCAAGTGGATGCTCGGTTCGGTCTGTTTGGAGATAGTGCTAATCTTGATGCAAGATAGGTGCACAGTTTTCATGCAACATACCAAATGCTTAGAAATCAATCTGGACGCACATGATGGAACTCCTAGATGACGTGTGTCATACAAAATCTTGCTTTGGTCTGTTTGGAGACAGTGTAAGTTTCGGTGCAAGATAGGTGCCAGGTTTGCACATAATGCAGCATAGGCTAAGAAACCATTTTGGACGCACCCGATGGTACTCCTAGGTAAAAGGCTCAAGTGAAAGCTCGGTTTGACCTATTTGGAGACAGTGCTAATCTTGATGCAAGATAGATGCACGGTCTGTATGGAACATACCATATGCTTAGAAATTAATTTGGACACACCCGATAGAACTCTTTGATGACGTGTGTCATATGGAATCTCGCTTTGGTGTGCTTAGAGACAGTATTAGTTTTGGTGCAAGATATGTTCTTGGTTTGTGCCTAATGCACCAAAGTCTAAGAAACCATTTTGGAGGCACCTGTTGGTACTCCTAGGTGAAGAGGCTCAAGTGGAGGCTTGGTTCGGTCTGTTTAGAGATAGTGCTAATCTAGATGCAAGATAGGTGCACGATTTGCATGGAACATACCATATGCTAAGAAATCAATTTGGACACACCAAATGGAACTCCTAGATGACATGTGTCATATGGAATCTCACTTCAGTCCGTTTAGAGACATTGTTAGTTTCGGTGCAAGATAGGTAACCGGTTTGCACCTAATGCACCATAGGATAAGAAACCTTTTTGGACGCACACGATGGTACTCCTAGGTCAAAGGGCTCAAGTGAAAGCTCGCTTTGGTCTGTTTGGAGATAGTGCTAATCTTGATGCAAGATAGATGCACGGTTTTGCATGGAACATACGATATGCTCAGAAATCAATTAGGACGCACCTAATATAACTCCTTGATGATGTGTGTCATATGGAATCCTGCTTCAGTTCGTTTAGAGATAGTGTTAGATTTGGTAGAAGATATGTGCACGGTTTACGCCTAATGCACCATAGGCTAAGAAACCATTTTAGACGCACATAATGGTACTCGCAGTTGAAGAGGCTCAAGTTGAGGCTTGATTTGGTCTATTTGAATATAGTGCTAATCTTGATGCAAGATAGTTGCACAGTTTGCATGGAACGTACCATATGTTAAGAAATCAATTTGGACGCACCCAATGGAACTCCTAGATGACGTGTGTCATGGAATCTCGCTTCGGTATGTTTGGAGACAATGTTAGTTTCGGTGTAAGATAGGTGCACAGTTTGCACCTAATGCACCATAGTCTAAGAAACCATTTTGTATGCACCCGATGGTACTCCTAGGTAAAAGGCTTAAGTGAAAGCTTGGTTTGGTCTATTTGGAGAGAGTGCTAATCTTGATGCAAGATAGATGCACGGTCTGCATCGAACGTACCATATGCTTAAAAATTAATTTGGACACACCCGATAGAAATCCTTGATGACGTGTGTCATATGGAATCTCACTTTGGTGTGCTTAGAGACAGTATTAGTTTTGGTGCAAGATATGTGCACGGTTTGCGCCTTATGCACCAAAGTCTAAGAAACCATTATGGAAGCACCTGTTGGTACTCCTAGGTGAAGAGGCTCAAGTGGAGGCTCGGTTCGGTCTGTTTAGAGATAGTCCTAATCTTGATGCAAGATAGGTGCACGATTTGCATGGAACATACCATATGCTCAGAAATTAATTTGGACACACCAGATGGAACTCCTAGATGACATGTGTCATATGGAATCTCACTTCAGTCCGTTTAGAGACAGCGTTAGTTTCGGTGCAAGATAGGTGCACTGTTTGCACCTAATGCACCATATGATAAGAAACCATTTTAGACGCACCCGATGCTACTAGGTCAAGGGGCTCAAGTGAAAGCTCCGTTTCATATGTTTGGAGATAGTGCTAATCTTGATGCAAGATAGATGCACGGTTTGCATGGAACATATGATATGCTCAGAAATCAATTAGGACACACCTAATATAACTCCTTGATGATGTGTGTCATATGGAATCTTGCTTCGGTTCGTTTAGAGACAGTGTTAGTTTTGGTAGAAGATATGTGCACGGTTTACGCCTAATGCACCATAGGCTATGAAACCATTTTAAACGCACCTGATGGTACTCATAGTTGAAGAGGCTCAAGTGGAGGCTCGATTTGGTCTGTTCAGATATAGTGCTTATCTTGATGCAAGATAGTTTCGGTGTAAGATAGGTGCACAGTTTGCACCAAATGCACCATAGTCTAAGAAACCATTTTGGACACACTTGTTGGTACTCCTAGGTGAAGGGGCTCAAGTGGATGCTTGGTTCGGTCTGTTTGGAGATAGTGCTAATCTTGATGCAAGATAGGTGCACGGTTTGCATGGAACATACCAAATGCTTGGAAATCAATCTGGACGCACATGATGGAACCCGAGATGACGTGTGTCATACAAAATCTTGGTTCGGTCTGTTTGGAGACATTGTTAGTTTCGGTGCAAGATAGGTGCACAGTT
Source organism: Sorghum bicolor (assembly GCF_000003195.3). Classification (NCBI taxonomy): domain Eukaryota; kingdom Viridiplantae; phylum Streptophyta; class Magnoliopsida; order Poales; family Poaceae; genus Sorghum; species Sorghum bicolor. The sequence goes on from NW_018396397.1 coordinate 1,267,586, forward strand.
TGCACCTAATGCACCATAGTCTAAGAAACCATTTTGGATGCACCTGTTGGTACTTCGGTGAAGAGGCTCAAGTGGAAGCTCGGTTTGATCTGTTGGAGATAGTGCTAATCTTGTTGCAAGATAGGTGCATGATTTGCAAGGAACATACCATATGCTTAGAAATTCAATTTGTACGCACCGAATGGAACTCCTAGATGACGTGTGTTATATGGAATCTTGCTTCGGTCCATTTGTAGACATTGTATGTTTTAGTGCAAGATAGGTGCATAGTTTGCGCCTAATGCACCATAGTCTAAGAAACCATTTTGGACGCACTATTTGGTACTCCTAGGTTAAGAGGCTCAAGTGGAAGCTTGGTTTGGTCTGTTTAGAGATAGTCCTCATCTTGATGCAAGATAGGTGCACGATTTGCATGGAACATACCATATGCTCAGAAATCAATTTGGACACACCAAATGGAACTCCTAGATGACATGTGTCATATGGAATCTCACTTCAGTCTATTTAGAAACAGCGTTAGTTTCGGTGCAAGATTGGTGCACGGTTTGCCCCTAATGCACCATAGGATAATAAACCATTTTGGACGCACCCGATGGTACTCCTAGGTCAAGGGACTCAAGTGAAAGCTCCATTTCGTCTGTTTGGAGATAGTGCTAATCTTGATGCAAGATAGATGCACGGTTTGCATGGAACATATGATATGCTCAGAAATCAATTAGGACGCACCTGATATAACTCCTTGATGATGTGTGTCATATGGAATTTTGCTTCAGTTCGTTTCTAGACAGTATTAGTTTTGGTAGAAGATATGTGCACGGTTTACGCCTAATGCACCATAGGCTATGAAACCATTTTAAACGCACCTGATGGTACTCATAGTTGAAGAGGCTCAAGTGGAGGCTCGATTTGGTCTGTTCAGATATAGTGCTAATCTTGATGCAAGATAGTTGCACAGTTTGCATGGAACGTACCATATGTTAAGAAATCAATTTGGACGCACCCAATGGAACTCCTAGATGATGTGTGTCATATGGAATCTCGCTTCGGTCTGTTTGGAGATAATGTTAGTTTTGGTGCAAGATAGGTGCATAGTTTGTACCTAATGCACCATAGTCTAAGAAACCATTTTTGACGCACCTGCTTGTACTCCTAGATGAAGAGGCTCAAGTGGAAGCTCGGTTCGGTCTGTTTGGAGGTAGTGCTAATCTTGATGCAAGATAGGTGCACGGTATGCATGGAACATACCATTTGCTTGGAAATCAATTTGGATGCACCTGTTGGAACTCCTTGATGACGTGTGTCATATGGAATCTTGCTTTGGTCTGTTTAAAAACAGTGTTAGTTTTGGTGCAAGATATGTGCATGGTTTGCGTCTAATGCACCATAGTCTAAGAAACCATTTTGGAAGCACCTGTTGGTACTTCGGTGAAGAGACTCAAGTGGAAGCTCGGTTTGATGTGTTTGGAGATAGTGCTAATCTTGGTGCAAGACAGGTGCATGATTTGCAAGGAACGTACCATATGCTTAGAAATCAATTTGGACGCACCCACTGGAACTCCTAGATGACGTGTGTCATATGGAATCTTGCTTCGGTCCGTTTGTAGACATTGTAAGTTTTAGTGCAAGATAGGTGCACAGTTTGCGCCTAATGCACCATAGTATAAGAAACCATTTTAGACGCACTATTTGGTACTCCTGTGTGAAGAGGCTCAAGTGGAAGCTTGGTTCGGTCAGTTTGGAGATAGTGCTAATCCTTATTGAAGGTAGGTGCATGGTTTGCATGGAACATACCATGTGCTTGGAAATCAATTTGGATCCACCCGATGGAACTCCTTGATGATGTGTGTCATATGGAATCTCGCTTCGGTCCATTTGGAGACATTGTTTGTTTCGGTGCAAGATAGGTGCACAGTTTGCACCTAATGCACCATAGTCTAAGAAACCATTTTGGACACACTTGTTGGTACTCCTAGGTGAAGGGGCTCAAGTGGATGCTTGGTTCGGTCTAATTGGAGATAGTGCTAATCTAGATGCAAGATAGGTGCACAGTTTGCATGGAACATACCAAATGCTTGGAAATCAATCTGGACGCACATGATGGAACCCTAGATGACGTGTGTCATACAAAATCTTGGTTCGGTCTGTTTGGAGACATTGTTACTTTCGGTGCAAGATAGGTGCACAGTTTGCACCTAATGCACCATAGTCTAAGAAACCATTTTGGATGCACCTGTTGGTACTTCGGTGAAGAGGCTCAAGTGGAAGCTCGGTTTGATCTGTTTGGAGATAGTGCTAATCTTGATGCAAGATAGGTGCATGATTGACAAGGAACATACCATATGCTTAGAAAATCAATTTGTACGCACCCAATGGAACTCCTAGATGACGTGTGTTATATGGAATCTTGCTTCGGTCCATTTGTAGACATTGTAAGTTTTAGTGCAAGATAGGTGCACAGTTTGCGCCTAATGCACCATAGTCTAAGAAACAATTTTGGACGCACTATTTGGTACTCCTAGGTGAAGAGGCTCAAGTGGAAGCTTGGTTTGGTCAGTTTGGAGATAGTGCTAATCCTTATGCAAGGTAGGTGCATGGTTTGCATGGAACATTGGAAATCAATTTGGATGCACCCGATGGAACTCCTTGATGACGTGTGTCATATGGAATCTCGCTTCGGTTCACTTGGAGACATTGTTAGTTTCGGTGTAAGATAGGTGCACAGTTTGCACCAAATGCACCATAGTCTAGGAAACCATTTTGGACACACTTGTTGGTACTCCTAGGTGAAGGGGCTCAAGTGGATGCTTGGTTCAGTCTGTTTGAAGATAGTGCTAATCTTGATGCAAGATAGGTGCACGGTTTGCATGGAACATACCAAATGCTTGGAAATCAATCTGGACGCACATGATGGAACCCGAGATGACGTGTGTCATACAAAATCTTGGTTCGGTCTGTTTGGAGACATTGTTACTTTCGGTGCAAGATAGGTGCACAGTTTGCACCTAATGCACCATAGTCTAAGAAACCATTTTGGATGCACCTGTTGGTACTTCGGTGAAGAGGCTCAAGTGGAAGCTCGGTTTGATCTGTTTGGAGATAGTGCTAATCTTGATGCAAGATAGGTGCATGATTTGCAAGGAACATACCATATGCTTAGAAATTCAATTTGTACGCACCGAATGGAACTCCTAGATGACGTGTGTTATATGGAATCTTGCTTCGGTCCATTTGTAGACATTGTAAGTTTTAGTGCAAGATAGGTGCATAGTTTGCGCCTAATGCACCATAGTCTAAGAAACCATTTTGGACGCACTATTTGGTACTCCTAGGTTAAGAGGCTCAAGTGGAAGCTTGGTTTGGTCTGTGTAGAGATAGTCCTCATCTTGATGCAAGATAGGTGCACGATTTGCATGGAACATACCATATGCTCAGAAATCAATTTGGACACACCAAATGGAACTCCTAGATGACATGTGTCATATGGAATCTCACTTCAGTCTGTTTAGAAACAGCGTTAGTTTCGGTGCAAGATTGGTGCACGGTTTGCACCTAATGCACCATAGGATAATAAACCATTTTGGACGCACCCGATGGTACTCCTAGGTCAAGGGACTCAAGTGAAAGCTCCATTTCGTCTGTTTGGAGATAGTGCTAATCTTGATGCAAGATAGATGCACGGTTTGCATGGAACATATGATATGCTCAGAAATCAATTAGGACGCACCTGATATAACTCCTTGATGATGTGTGTCATATGGAATTTTGCTTCAGTTCGTTTCTAGACAGTATTAGTTTTGGTAGAAGATATGTGCACGGTTTACGCCTAATGCACCATAGGCTACGAAACCATTTTATACGCACCCGATGGTACTCATAGTTGAAGAGGCTCAAGTGGAGGCTCGATTTGGCCTGTTTAGATATAGTGCTAATCTTGATGCAAGATAGTTGCACAGTTTGTATGGAACGTACCATATGTTAAGAAATCAATTTGGACGCACCCAATGGAACTCCTAGATGATGTGTGTCATATGGAATCTCGCTTCGGTCTATTTGGAGATAATGTTAGTTTCGGTGCAAGATAGTGATGTGAACCCACTAGGGTTTTCGCCTGATCTTTCGATGAGAGGCGCTGGATAACTCGATTAGTGAATGGAGATGACGTTCACGGCTCGACTACAGCCTTCTAAGGCCGCGCCTTAGCAACCGATACACCGCCTCCAATGGCTGTCACGATCTTGTGGAGCGCAACACCCGGCCACTAGGGCACTCGTCCTGCAAGCAATCGAAGAACCAACAAGAACAAGTAGAACAAGTACTAAATTACTAGATGTAAATGAGGGTTTCAAACTCAATCTCTAATGAAGTGGGGTTTCGAAAACAAGAAGACGGGCGGCTGGATCAGCACGCGCGTTTGCAAGCAAGTAGCGAAGGCTAAACTTTATCTAATCAAAACCCAGTTGTTCATGGCGGCTCTAGATGTAAATAAATAGAGGGGAGGACGACCAAAGGGGTACTAGAGTTGTCCTCCAACCCTAGGACGCGTCCCTAATGGACTCAACTTGATACATGGGCCATTGGTCCAAAATAGGGTGACGCAGCACCAAAACAGAAAAAGGTGTCGGCACAAAAACAAGGACTGCGCCCGACTCATAAGCTGCATAGATATGTGGTTGGACCCATTGGAAAGTAGACTTCATGAGCTTTCCAACAAGTATAGGAACGTCCCAGTTGGAGTCCATATGACGCCGTGGTGATCCATACAAGTTAGAGTTATTTTCCAGTCCGAATCCAACTCCCAAAACGTGTTGGGTTTGAACTCTTTGTTTCCCTGCTTTAGAAGCGACGTGGTAACTTGATAGAGGATGTTGTGGAGGCTTGGACCTGATCTCCAATCACCTTTGTTAAGTTATCACTCTTCTCATATGCAATCAGCCCTTGAAGTTGGTGTTGCCTCAAATTCCGAATGCAGTTGAACCTTCCCTTGCTGATCTTGTCCATTATTCCTGAGCAACACGAAAGTGCACGTGTCTCCATTGTCTAAATATGATTGACAAGAGTTTAAAACTGAACTTACTTGAAGGTTGAGTTGACGGGCACGAGCATGAGTAAGAGGACCAACTGGTGTAGGTGCGGATATATCGATGGTGTTGATGTCCTCATCATCCTCCCTTTCTTGGATTTGAGTCGTCCTCGACTCAAGCTCATGTTCCTCACCCAAATATGGTTTCAAATCAGCAAGTATGTCCTCCGTCTTCTTTGCTCCAAAATGTCCCATCAAACCTCCTCCATGAGCTTCCTGTAACAACAACAAACGAACAGAGCTAGCTGGAATGCATAGCTTGTTAGCTCTAAACACAAACCCATCACTAACGATGAATTTGTTCCATCCTTTTCCATCTTTACAACGCAGCAACACTTCATTAAAATCAGCATCATGAACATATTGGTCTTTGATCGTTTCTAATCCAAAAATCTTGTAATCAAGTTGATTTAGCAAAGTATATCTCCTTGACAAAGCATCAGCAATGATATTCTCCTTCCCTTTCTTGTGCTTAATAACATAAGGAAAGGATTCAATAAATTCTACCCACTTAGCATGTCTGCGATTTAGTTTTCCTTGACTACGAATATGTTTTAAAGATTCATGATCAGAATGAATAACAAACTCTTTCGGCCACAAATAATGTTGCCATGTTTCTAAAGTTCGGACAAGAGCATACAATTCTTTATCATAAGTTGAATAGTTCAGAACAGGCCCACTCAATTTCTCACTAAAATATGCAACAGGTTTACCCTCTTGTAGCAAAACACCTCCCAAACCAATCCCACTAGCATCACACTCAAGCTCAAAAGTCTTATTAAAATCAGGAAGCTGTAGGAGAGGTGCATGTGATAACTTATCTTTTAACATGTTGAAGGAATTCTCTTGTACTTTGCTCCACACAAAAGGCACTCCCTTCTTTGTAAGCTCATTCAATGGTGCAGCAATGGTGCTGAAATCCTTCACAAAACGGCGATAAAACCCAGCAAGTCCTAAGAAACTCCGCACCTGGGTGATTGTCTTTGGTACAGGCCATCCCTGTATAGCTTCTACCTTGGCTTGATCAACCTCAATTCCATAACCTTTGTCGAGGAGTTCTTGCACTTGCCGCTGGATCTCTTTTGTTTCCTCTGGATTTGTCCTGTATGGCGCGCGGTTTGGCAAAGATGCACCAGGAATAAGATCAATTTGGTGCTCAATCCCACGTATAGGTGGCAGCCCTGCCGGTATCTCACTTGGAAAAACATCAGCATACTCCTGCAAAATGTTATGAACAGCAGGGGGCAAAGAATGCAGCATATCTTCAATTGAAATCAAAACACCCTTACATACCAAAGCATAAGCAATAGATGTGGAAGCAATTAGTTCATTAACATCAAATTTAGTAGCAAGCATGCAATGTCCATTTAATCTTATCTCATCTTTGTTATTTCCATTGGTATCTGCATTGTTCTTAATTTTAGCCTTGGTAATTTTAACAACTTCATCACGTACGATAGCTTCGGGAGACATAGGTAGCAAAACAATTTTCATATCATGGTGCATAAACGAATACTGATTTGATCTACCATGATGTATACATTCCTTATCAAATTGCCATGGTCTACCTAGCAGAATATTACAAGCTTCCATAGGTACAACATCACATTCAACAACATCATGGTATGAACCAATAGTAAAATTAATTCGCACTAGTTTTGTTACCTTGGCCTTACCACTGTTGTTCAGCCACCGAATGTGATATGGATGTGGATGTGGTTTGGTGGTAAGTGCAAGCTTCTCCACCATGTTGCTGCTAGCCAAGTTGTTGCAGCTACCTCCATCAATAATCAAACGACAAGAACGCTCTTTAATAACATACTTTGTTTGGAACAATGTATGCCGCTGATTCTGCTCTACCTTCTCCGCTTGAGCACTAAGCACACGCTGCACAATAAGACTCTCATAATGCTCTACATTCTCTGCACCTATCTGCTCTTCTATTGCTTCATCCCTACCTGTATCATCAGCAGCAAGCAAAGCACGTGTATCGTCATCAAAATCACTAGCAGAGGAATACCCACCATCAGCGTTAACCACCAAAACACGCTTGTTTGGACAATCTCGCTGTACGTGCCCATAACCCTTGCATCGATGACACTGAACATCTCTTGTTCTTCCCGTGGAATTAACCGAGGTGGCACTAGCGATTGGTCTCTGGGCTGATTTAGTTGCTGTATTTGTGGAAGAATCATGTGGTTTGTCGCTGTAGGAAGGTGGTGGAGCTATTGATCGGCTTGATGGAAGAGGTACACCACCCGACAATGTAGCAGATGTGCGTTGTTGCCAGGATTTCCCTGCAGAATTGTTAGATTTGGCACTAGAACGTCGTCCCTGCACTTCCCTTTCAGCTTTACAAGCAAGATGAAACAAACGGGTTACGTTAGTATAATCTTTATAAGCAAGAATGTCCTGGATTTCACGATTTAACCCGCCCAAAAATCTAGCCATAGCAGGTTCTTCTTCCTCCTCTAAATTACATCGCAGCATACCCATTTGTAATTCCTGATAATATTCTTCTACACTTTTAGCACCTTGTCTCAATTGCTACAACTTATTAATCATGTCACGTGCATAGTAAGAAGGAACAAATCTAGCCCTCATGACTTGTTTCAACGCATTCCAAGTTCTAGGTATGTTATTAGGATTTTTCTTGCCATGTTCTATCCACCAAACGGAAGCAAAATCGGTGAACTCACTAGTAGCAGCCCTAACACGTGTGTCCTCAGGGAATTCATGACATGTAAACTTTTGGTCAACAACAATCTCCCAAGTAATGTATGCATCAGGGTCATATTTACCATCAAAAGGAGGTATTTTAAATATAATCTTACTGAAAGCATCATTATTATTGTGTACCTCGCGTCGGTGGTGGCCACCCATACCTCTATGGGTGTGACGTAGGCGACGTCAATGATGAGTGTCTTGATTATCTCGTTCCGTATCAGCAGTGTAATCATCATCATAATTGCCATCCACTCGGTCTTCCTCCTTGTTTTCTTCCTTATGCTTCTCTTTGTCCATTGTGTGGAAGTCATCAAAGCGTTTGAGAAGAGAAGCAAGACTTTTATCCATACTAGTAATAGATGCCTCCATCTTTGTAATCTTGTTGTTTGTGGCAATCTGCGTGTCCTCCAACTGCCCAAGCTTGTCATTCGTCACCTTCAAGTCGTCATCAAGTCCCTCTGTGTGTAGCTTCACTTGCCTTTCAAAATGTTGTATGATGCCCTTAGTGCGAGGTGACTGTGGAATTTTGTTGGTATCCTCTGTCTCTGACATGGTTTAAAAAACACACAGTGGAAACAAGAAAAATAGGTGAAGAAATAAAAACCCTACAGCTATTAGGATGTGGCTACTGTAAGACGCTCTCTATCAACCTGTCTAACAAGTTCTTACCAATTCTTACCTTGCTCAACAGGAGGGATTTGCTACCAACAAATCCACAGCAATGGACGAAGTGTATCGGTGCCGCAGCAACAAAACCTATCAAGCTGTAGAATATGTGGAGCTATAGGTGGGCTGAAACAAGGATCGAACTAGCACCACGTTAGTTATAAAAAGCAAGTTGAATAAACGCTCAGCGGTGGTACTGTGCTGGTCCTAGCCTAGACCGTGCTAGAGACGCGAGCCTAGACACAAAGGAAAAACACAGCACACCACTAGAAACAAAATGAGCAGCCCTACTGGAAACAAAAGGAACAACAATCCCCTTTTTTTGATTTTTTTCTCTTTTTTTCTTTCTTTCTTTCTTTTTTTTCTTTATTTTTTTTCTTTCTCTTTTCTTTTTTTGGGGAACCTCAAAACCTGATTATATAAACAAAATAGTACAAAATATCACTTCACCACTCTCACCCTCTCACTAAAGTAAGGCTGAACCTCAAAATTCAATATATCTAGCACAAGTATGAAGTGCTATCTTTCCCTTTGGATCACGTTGATGGAAACACAGAATAGACCAACAAGTGGCTGCACCTATTATCAAGATCTACTCAAATTCGAACCCACAATAGATTGGATGCAGTTGTGACTAGATGGTGACAAGAACTCAAAACTCTAAAGGACTAAACTAAAACCAGCACTGGACACGACCGAAGCAAACACTCATTCAACCAGCCCTAACTAAGTAGTACTAGCCACGGCACAAAGGATTTTATAGGATTATGGAAAACAAATCTGCTATATTTTTTTGTCTTTTTTTGGACTATAGGAAAAACAAACACGAAGAATTGGAAATCTCTCACCGATAAACCTTGCTCTGATTACCAACTGATGTGAACCCACTAGGGTTTTCACCTGATCTTTCGATGAGAGGCGCTGGATAACTCGATTAGTGAATGGAGATGACGTTCACGGCCCGACTACAGCCTTCTAAGGCCGCGCCTTAGCAACCGATACACCGCCTCCAATGGCTGTCACGATCTTGTGGAGCGCAACACCCGGCCACTAGGGCACTCGTCCTGCAAGCAATCGAAGAACCAGCAAGAACAAGTAGAACAAGTACTAAATTACTAGATGTAAATGAAGGTTTCAAACTCAATCTCTAATGAAGTGGGGTTTCGAAAACAAGAAGACGGGCGGCTGGATCAGCACGCGCGTTTACAAGCAAGTAGCGAAGGCTAAACTTTATCTAATCAAAACCCAGTTGTTCATGGCGGCTCTAGATGTAAATAAATAGAGGGGAGGACGACCAAAGGGGTGCTAGAGTCGTCCTCCAACCCTAGGACACGTCCCTAATGGACTCAACTTGATACATGGGCCATTGGTCCAAAATAGGGTGACGCAGCACCAAAACAGAAAAAGGTGTCGGCACAAAAACAAGGACTGCGCCAGACTCATAAGCTGCATAGATATGTGGTTGGACCCATTGGAAAGTAGACTTCATGAGCTTTCCATCAAGTATAGGAATGTCCCAGTTGGAGTCCATATGACGCCGTGGTGATCCATACAAGTTAGAGTTATTTTCCAGTCCGAATCCAACTCCCAAAACGTGTTGGGTTTGGACTCTTTGTTTCCTTGCTTTAGAAGCGACGTGGTAACTTGATAGAGGATGTTGTGGAGGCTTGGACCTCATCTCCAATCACCTTTGTTAAGTTATCACTCTTCCCATATGCAATCAGCCCTTGAAGTTGGTGTTGCCTCAAATTCCGAATGCAGTTGAACCTTCCCTTGCTGATCTTGTCCATTATTCCTGAGCAACACGAAAGTGCACGTGTCTCCATTGTCTAAATATGATTGACAAGAGTTTAAAACTGAACTTACTTGAAGGTTGAGTTGACGGGCACGAGCATGAGTAAGAGGTCCAACTGGTGTAGGTGCGGATATATCGATGGTGTTGATGTCCTCATCAGATAGGTGCATAGTTTGTGCCTAATGCACCATAGTCTAAGAAACCATTTTTGACGCACCTGTTTGTACTCCTAGATGAAGAGGCTCAAGTGGAAGCTCGAATAGGTCTGTTTGGAGATAGTGCTAATCTTGATGCAAGATAGGTGCACGGTATGCATGGAACATACCATAGGCTTGGAAATCAATTTGGATGCACCCGATGGAACTCCTTGATGACGTGTGTCATATGGAATCTCGCTTTGGTCTGTTTAGAAATAGTGTTAGTTTCGGTGCAAGAGATGTGCATGGTTTGTGCCTAATGCACCATAGTTTAAGAAACCATTTTGGAAGCACCTGTTGGTAGTTTGTTGAAGAGGCTCAAGTGGAAGCTCGGTTTGATCTGTTTGGAGATAGTGCTAATCTTGCATGGAACATACCATATGTTCAGAAATCAATTTGGACACACCAGATGGAACTCCTAGATGACATGTGTCATATGGAATCTTACTTCCGTCTGTTTAGAGACAGTGTTAGTTTTGGTGCATGATAGGTGCACGGTTTGCACCTAATGCACCATAGGATAAGAAACCATTTTGGATGCACCCGATGGTACTCCTAGGTCAAGGGGCTCAAGTGAAGGCTCCGTTTCGTCTGTTTGGAGATAGTGCTAATCTTGATGCAAGATAGATGCACGGTTTGCATGGAACATATGATATGCTCAGAAATCAATTAGGACGCACCTGATATAACTCCTTGATGATGTGTGTCATATGGAATCTTGCTTCGGTTTGTTTAGAGACCTTGTTAGTTTTGGTAGAAGATATGTGCACGGTTTACGCTTAATGCACCATAGGCTAAGAAAC